>NC_084468.1:109066590-109369621 GCF_027409185.1 Cynocephalus volans | reverse complement strand
ATTTTTCCAAGGTTAAAATAAAAAACCTGATATTTGAGTGTCTAGTCTATTTTTCTGATAGGTTTTACTGTCTCAGAGTATCCAACAGAGTTTTATCCTGTGGGCCAGTAAGAGTGCTACCTACCACATGCCATTTTATTTTATCAGTATTCATCAAACAACATTCAGTATTGGAAATGAAAAAGAGGGTGTCTATAGAATGAACCCATAAAATTAAGATCATTTTAGCAAAGAGACTTTGGCTTGTGCTGTTGATTTCAACTGAAGAGACAGACTTCACATATGTCATTGAGGTATCAATGTGCTGACCATTGCTCACACTTAATGGGTTCTTAAACTTTGTTACTAGAGAAAAATTAGAAATTAAGGAGAAGTCAGACAGATTCCAAGCCCAGGGAAGATTTGATGTGCCTTTGCTGGCTCAAAGAAGGTGGAGGGGAGTGTACAAAGGAAAGTGAGCGGTCTTTAGGAAATGAGACTGGTCCCTGGCTGACAGCAGCACGGAAATGGGGACCTGAAGGAACTGAATACAGCCAACAACCTGAATGAGCCTAGAAGCAGATTCATCCTCAGAGCCTCAAGATAAGAGCCCAGCCAGACCGATTTTATCATTGTGAGACCCTAAGAAGAAAATCCAGATGAGCTATGTTAAAATTCTATACTGGAGAACTGTGAGACAATAAATTTGTGTGAAGTCACTACATTTGTGGTCTTTTGTTACATGGCAATAGAAAACTAATACAGTTATAAACATTCTGTTCCAAAAATGGAAGCAGTTTTAAATCCAGCCGGGAAAAGTCCGTTAGGTTTCAAGGCCTGGGAAAATCGTCTGTGGCTTTCCTCTCTGTCCTCTGGGATCCTAGCTCTGAGTCATCCTTTCTTTTTCATTAAAGGTAGCTTGTGTATGTTGCTGAGTAGTTTTATCAGCCCCCGCTTCCTGCCAGGAGAATTTTAGGGTTCTGAGAATCTCCTTCTACTTCATATTCTCTCTTTCCCTTTCTGTCCCAGCCAGCAGTTCTCATGCTTGTGAAATATTCCCAAGTACCTTGTGGGCTTTGTGTGGTTTTCACAGGGTTCACTCCATTAGACAAAAAGTCATCCACAGAGTTTTCTGAGATAATTCCTTCTCTGCTTTGGCTTCTACTGAGATGGCTGAAGGACCATGCCAGTAAGCCTCCAAGAGGCTCTCTGATTTGATTGAGATGATCTATGAGACATACTTTTAATTCTTGTATGGAATAGTCTGACTTTTTAATTTTTCTGAGGTTATAGTTAAAAGTTGGACCGCCACATCCTCAGCTTTTTCTCTGTGCTAGACTTTCAAAAGCAATCTCTTAATTTTAGCATCTTTTGCCATCTGTAAATGCTAAGAATTTCCCAAATCATCCAGTCCTGGTTCCTTTTAGTTGACCAATTTCCCCCTCAATTTATCTCTCTCTTCTCACATTTTACTTTAAGCAGAAAGAAGAAACCAGGCCTCACCTTTAACACTTTACTTAGAAGTCTCCTCTACTCTGTATCCACATTTGTCATTTATAAGTTCTGCTTTTTACATAAATGCAGGAAACAATTTCCTAAGCTTTCTGATACAATATGACAAAGATCTCCCTTCCTCCAGTTTTCAATGGCATATTCCCCACTTCCTTCTGAGCCCTCACCAGCAGTGTTTTTAATGTTCATATTTCTACTCACAGTCATTTCAAAGCAATCTAGACTTTTTGTATCATGCTCCTCAAATTTCTGATGCCTTAGTTCACTACCCAAATGCTATGGTTTGTCTTCCCCAAAACTCATCTTGAGGCTTGGTACCTAATGTGGTGGTGTAGGAAGGTGGTGCCTTTAAGAGGGGATTATGCTATTAAGATGGAGTAATCTCTCTCCTGCGACTAGGTTAGTTCTGCTGGGAAAGGATTAATTCCCGTGAGAGTAAGTCCTTATAATGTGAGCTTGCCTCTGGTGTTTGGCCTTTTGTTTTTCACATGCCTGCTTCCCCTTCTGCTTCCCTGCCTTGTTGTGATACAGCACAAGGTCCTCACCAGAAGCCAAGCAGATGCCAGCGCCATGATCTTTGACTTTCTAACCACCAGATCATGAGCCAAATAAACTTCTTTTCTTCATAAATTACTCAGCCTCTGGTATTCTGTAATAGAAACACTAAATGGCCAGACCCCGCTCCCACAACCAGGCACACGGCACCAGCACCTCGGGGCTCGGCCAGGGACCTGAGGTATGGAGCCGGGGATCAGACACTCTCCACAACCTGGCACACTGCCAGCACCAAGGAGCATGCCAAAAACATCAACCTCCATGTGGGTGGCCCACCACAGCCACCACAGTAACCATGGCTGCCGCAAAAGCAGCTAGACGCCACAACCACCACACAGATGGTCCGCCAGCCACTGGAGTGCATTGGAGAGTCATCAACAGAGATAAAGAAAAGAAGAGAATGTCCACAAAGCCCATTTCAGAGTGACAGAAGAAGCAGCTGCTCTATGATAATATTGGGGGACCTGACCACACCTCTCAGCACTGGACAGATCATCTAGGCAACAAATCAACAGAGTAACCATTATTCTTTCAGAAGGAGAGAAGAAATCTAGGGCAATTAGAGGGGGAGAGGGGAGGAAGAGGGGGATAGGGAGAGATTGGATAAGGGACATAAAGAATAATTACGATTTGTAACAACATATATGCTAGTAATATTGATTTGATCAACATTTCTCAATGTTGAACCCCAGAAATATGTATAATCAATTTTGATTCAATAAAAATTTTTAAAAATATTCGTTCTCCTTTACATAGGCAGGGATATTATACAAAGTTCATACTAATCTGAAAAAAAATGTTTATTAAAGTATTTGCCAAATTAAAAAAAAAAAAGAAAGAAACACTAAATGGACCTATTCCAAAACCCTTTTTCACATTTTTGGGTATTTATTGTGATAGCACCTGTGGTACCAAATTCAAATTAGTTTTCTATTGCTATAAAATAATCGCAAACTTAGAACCTTACAACATTCACTTATTATCTCACAGTTTCTGTACATTAGAAGTCCAGGCAGGCTCAAGTATTTTCCATGTTCAAGGTATCATTAAATCTGAAATCAAGATGTTAGCTGGCTATGTTTTCTTCTGGAACTTCAGGTCCTCTTCCAGGCTTATTCTTGTTATTGGCAGAATTTAGTTCCTTGCAGTTGTAAGATTGAGGTGCCTGTTTCCTTGCTGGCAGTTGTCCAGGGGTAACTCTTGCCTCCTTGTGCCACTCTTTGATCCTTGCACACGGCCCTCTCCATCTGTCAAAGCCAGCAATGGCACTGCAAATCCTTCCTGTTTTTAATTTCTTTGCATCTAAACAGAACAAAAAAATTTCTCCCTGAAAATTATTAATTATGGTTAGACTTAGTTCTATTCTGCAGCTTGAATTGGGATTTTTTTATTTAGTGTGTAATTCGTGGACTTTGGTTCTGATATGACCTCCCACAATGAACTTTTCAATATCCTTTCTGCCTTGGTCTGAGAACATACCTCGATTAGGATATTTTCCTTTCTATACCCTCTAGCGTGTGCTATCAAATGGCAGCTCCCTGTTCCTTTCAAAATTCGGGAACCATGTGAGGGTTTCCTTCATGTAATGTGTGTACATATGTGAAAGTCTTGCTTTTATCTTATCGGTCACAGATTAAAGACTGAAATGTCAGGCACTTACTTACGTGACATTTCTAAATTCTTCTGGAAGCAAATAATGCATGTATATAAACAAATGCAAACAATAAAATATTCTTTATTTTACTTGACATCTAGCCAAATTAAACCACCATGTATTATAATGCTTGTTCACATTACAAAGATTATATTAAATAAGAAATATATCTTGAGAAGATATCACTGATATCGGTTATTAAGTGCAAAATTATTTTTGAAAAATGTTCATGTTGATGTATGTTTCAACACACATTAGTTGATCTTTTAATAATATATATTATGACAAAACTCTTTTACTTTTTGTTTGAGGGAAGAATCTTCAACCACTAATGACTGATGAAGATAAAAAATAAGTTGTTTTTAGCTTTCTTAGGTTAAAGTAATTTAATCAGAGATAGAATGACAAGTTGATTAAAATCAGAAGCTTTTTACAGAATTAGAAAAAAGAATAATGTCAATTTGTTATGTATCAATTTATATAAGTAATATTCCATTCAAAATCAAACAAGACATTTACTAAAAAGTATCAGTCTCTGTTTAACTATGACTTTTCAAGTTTTCTGAACCTTAACTTCTTTAAAGTCCTGTTGAGGAAAAATGTAATTTTTCATAAATACAGAATTTAACAATGAGAAAAATGTCATTACAGATGGACATATGCTTCTATCCTTATCATATTCCTGTTTATTCATGTTAGGAGATACTCTGAATTTAATCCGTGAGGGTGGAAGCTGTTTAAATCAGGGTTTCTTAGTCTGGGGTCTTGTGACCTAAAAGGGCATCATTCCTTTAAAATTAACACAAAATTTGTGCTTTTTGCTTTCTCTGGTGAAGAATTTATATTATTTATCAAATTCTCAACCTTTTCTATTTGTGATACTTCAAAAGCATGACCATAATGTTTTGTACCTTATGCCATCAGAGGTAGAACCTATTTCCCCCACCCCCGGCCCCAAATCGGAGCTTTGTGAATTGCTTTGATCTATAAAATGTGGCAGAAATAATTCAGCATGATTTCCAGAACATAGGACTCAGAAGGCTTCATATATCCTTCCTTAGCTCTCATGGAACTATAAGACCACCTTGTTGTGAAGGATCCATGGGGAAAAGGCCCATCTGTCCCATTCTTTACAGCTATCCTAGATGATGACCCAAACATGTGAGTGAAGCCAGCTGACTGTCAGTGCTTTAGGGAGCCCAGGTGAGCTCAGCAGAAGAACCACCAGTCAACCCTGACAATTGTGAGAAATAATACATCAGTGTTGATTTAAGCCACTAAGCTTCAGATTATGGTATGTTATGTAGCAACAGATAGAAAATGTGTAATACCTCACAAAAAACTGATTTAGGGGTAAAAAACAAATTCTTCAATAACTTTTCCCTTTAATATAGAACGTTTTTGACAAAAGTGCTAAAAATGGAAAGATTCTTTATCAATATTTTAATGATTTTTTTTCTACTCCATGGCTCAAAAGGAGATATTCATTTTCAGAGAAACGTATTATTTTAAAAATATTTTCGTAATTAAAAATATTTTGTAATTAATTTCTATTACATAAAAATGATACGTAGATTATTTTTTCTTTTAAGAAGTCAAAATTTCCAAGTTTGTTTTATCAACACAAAAGCTCACAGGCTTGAATCAATCTTCAATTTCTCAGGCATAGGCAGCCACATTCACAGGTAATATTACTCTACCCTATTATTGTCTGTTTTCTTGATTTTTCCTCCCTGCTTAGAGAAATAAGAAATCCTTTGAGGGTAAAATTGACCTATGCCAAAGTAGGAAATAGATCCCATATCTGGGAATCTGGTCTCTAGACTGAGTAGAAGAGTTACCGGCCACAGCAAATTGCAAACCAGGATGCAGCTATTGAATGTAGACCAGTAATTGCTTTCTTTAGCTGCCTAGTATGCTTATCTTGTTACTTTTCTTCCTCCCAAATTCTCACAACATTTCCAGTGGAATTTCTTGACATTCTTTATGTGAATATATAGTACCCCCAATTTGGACTTTCTTTAAGAAATCAATCATTTTATGTTCTTCATGACTTGATTCAAAAATTATTATATATCTATATCATCTATTCTATATCTTTTTTGTTCTGTATCAGATGTTGAATACAATAATGATAGAAAAAATAATTAGCAGTTAATATTTAATCAAAATGAAGCCCACACTTGAAAAATCAAATTTATGTATCTGTTCCCAGTTGGTTGTTTTGAATTTCATGATAACATATGAAAATTCCTAATACCAGCTAGTTCACAATGTTAGTCAGTTAAGTCTATCACTTCAATCTCATTTGTTTGCTTGCTTTGTGGAAGCAAAGAAATATTTAAATAATTCCAGACCTATTATATTTTACTAATTCTTTAACGTATATTTATTTAAATATCACTGAATTGAATTGCTTTGTATTTTAACCCTCTCACCTACAACTAGGGGAAACTGGAACATTCACATAGAAGTATTATTTCTTTCATAGGGATTCTAGGATTCTTACTGTACTGTTTATTCCCTGTCTGAACAAATGCATATGATATTAATTTAAATGTGCTCTAATTTAAGTAGGTGATGTTTTCAACTCAGTTGTCACTTAACGATTTACAGATAAATGGTTTTCCTTTTCAATCCATGTTCTATTCAAATTGTCATGTGGCATTAAAATACTTAGCTTAAATTTGCACACACATTTTTATTAAAATAAATTTTAAAAATCTTTCAGTTATCAATTCACCAGATGTTTTTCTATTAGGTTTTCCTTTTCATTGTTAATTTCTTTATTGATTTATTATCAGTGTAACAGATATATTATAATATTAATACAAATTTTAAATAAAAATTTCTCCTTAAAGCTTAAAATGTTAATATCAACAAAACCAAACTCCTAGGTGAATACTGAACTGAAGGCAAACAATCTGTTCCCAGTTAAGTGAAAGAAATCATTGACTTTCTTATATAGGGTTTTTCCCTCTGGATCCGAAAGGAATCTTGATATTTTACTCTAAATTCTTAGTCCTATCATTTTCTCAGTAGATGACACCTTCCTGATTATATGAAACTTCTTCCCCAGTACACATTGCATGATGAATCATTTTAATGATGATATGTATACATCCAAATAATGTGTTTCCTTAGCCTTCTGTATTCTTTCTTTGACAAGCCCCAGCCCTGGTTTACTCTCATTGTCTGCTTTCTCTATTTCTGCTCCAGAAATGCTGAGCAATACTAGAGAAAGTCACAAAATTATGCAGGTACTTCTAACTATCTTTATAATAAAATTTCTCGACTTCTTACCAATAGAATTCTGATTTTTTTTCAGGGCAGCAATGTGTCTTGCTAATACAGTCTAATGGAGTTTGGATGTGTTGTCCCCTCCAAAACTCATGTGGAAATTTGATCTCCAATGTGGCAGTGTTGGAAACTGAATGAGTCATGGGGGCGGATCCCTCATGAATGGATTAATGCTCTCCCTGGGGGAGGGAGGATTAATGAGTGAGTTCTTGCTCTATTAGTTCCCATGAGAGCTCCTTGCTTAAAAAGACCCTGGCACCTTCTCTCTCTCTTGCTTCCTCTCTCTTGCTTCCTCTCACCATGTGATTTGCTTGTACCTATTGGCTCCCTGCCACTTTCCGCAATGAGTAGAAGCAGCCCGAGGCCCACGCCAGATGCGGCTGTCCCAGAATCGTAAGCCAAATAAACCTCTCTTCTTTATAAATTACCCAGTCTCAGGTAATTCCGTTATAGCAACACTAAATGGACTAAAACACAGTCTATTTCCCCGCACCTTGCATAGTTCTGGTAAATTAGATGTAAGTAGAAATGTGCTGAGAATTAGCAGAATGGTTTTACCTTCTTGATATAAGTGCCACCTACCGCTATTCCCTACTTCTTCCCTCATCTTCCTATTTCTAGTGGATAAGAGAATGTGGAGGTGAAACACCATTTTGAAACCATGTAGGGTGATCAATCCTCCTGGTTATTCAGGGACTGAGGAGATTCCCTAGATGTGTGACTTTTTATTTTAAAACAGGGACAGTCCCAGGCAACCTGGAACAAATTCGTCATCCTACCAAAAGGTGATAGTGAGGATGAAAGTTACATCAGAATGGCAGAAGAGAACAGAAGGGCTGTTCCTGATGGCTCTGTAGAGCTACCATACAAGCTATGCCTTCCAGGCTTTTTATTACACAAGAGAAATACATCCTTACGTATTAAACTATTGGATTTGGGTTTTGTTACACATACTCAAACATGATTTCTAACTGTGTACTCACATTGACGTGTGAAACGCATCATAGTCCATTTGAATGGTGTCATCTGGAGCTATGCAGTGCACAGCCTGTGCAGCTGTATGTGGTGGTACTGACTGAGACTATACTGTCTTAAAACCATGAGACTCATAATGTTCAAATGATGATTCTACCTTAGAGACAATGCTGTTTCTCAGATGTACTCCCTCTCAAAATATCTCCAAATTATTAACCCTTTCTTTTTCCGATGCTATCTCTTAGAAAAAAGGATTCCTTCCCTTTTTTAAAGTATACATTTCTAAGTATGAGGTTGGTTGCTTTCCTCCCCCCTTCTCTGAGCTCTAAATTCACCTGATTTGACTGAAAAATATTTTGTTTTATTATTATGTTTTTGAGATTGTAAGAATAAATATGGTGGGACTCTCACCTAAAACTATGATCCTTGGGCTCTAGTAAGTTTACCTCCACGTTTAAATAGTCTAGTATTAAAAATAGACTTTTGAGATAATTACTAATGAGTTTGTTCACTTGAATCATTCACATTTTTAGACCTATCTTTTATTTGTATAATTTTCTTAATAATGTGTTCTTAACGCATATAGAACCCTATCAGAGAAAGAGATTAAACAAAAACATTTCCTTAAGGTTAATGCTAAACAAACAAGAAACTGGGTTTTTTTCTTTTTAAATTTTGAAGGACTTACAAATTCAAGGCATTCAGAATTTAAACACAATTGAGATAGTGCACATCTGATTTAGATTCCTGAACCCTGCCCTGCCTGACATACCATCCCAGTTACATGTAAAACTTTGCAGGTGAATTGAGAGGGGAGAGAAGACACTCGGAAATAAATATAAATTCTCATTCAGTCTACATGACCTAAAGAAAGGATTTATGTAACTTTTATCTCATTTCCCTAATTACTTCTCAAATGGATAGCAAATGCATCAAAGAAAACTAGGATGGTATAAACAAATGTTGTTTCAGTTTTCCAAAGCTACATCAGTTGCCCTAGAGACAGAATGAAGAGAGTGACTTAAGTTATATTTAGTATTTGTGGACACTAGGAGATTTTTTATTTCCATCAAGTAGTGTTTTAGTTACTTATAACTATAGAGCAAACTACCCACACAACTTAGAGGCTTAAAACAGCAATCATTTTGGTATCTCATATGGTTCTTTGGTTTGACTGGGCCCAGTGAGACAAATCTTTCACTGGTCTCACTTGGGATTATACACGGAGTTGCAATTAATGCTGGGACTGGAGTTATCAGAAGACTTCATTGTCCACTGGGATGCTGGGCTGGCTGGGCCTCTACATTTCTCCATATTATCCCAGAGCCCCTCCCTATGGCCTCCTTATGTGGTCCCTCTGCATGGCCTCTTTAGCAGAATAGCTAGACTTCTTTAACGGGGGTTCCTAAAAGTGAGCATTCTAAGGTAGGACACAAAGGCTGCCAGTCCTCTTCAAGTCCAGGCCTGGAACTGGTAAACTGTCACTTATGCCACATTCTAATGGTTAATACAAGTTACATGCCAGACCAGATACAATGAGAAATGACTGCTGTAGAGCTAATGGCTAGGTCTCACAGACCCCTGGAACCTGTTGTCCAGACTGGGTGACAAACCCTTCACACACAGCTCTACTGGCTAGGTATAGGAAAAGGTCCTTGGAGCCGTGGGTGAAGAAATAATAGGCTTTATTCAGAGCTAGGAGCAGTCGACCTAATATAGCTTCCAGGGGCATCCTCTAGAAGCTTTGCGTATCTGAGCCCTTAGTCCTTTTTATTCAAGTCCATAATCCAAAAAAAACCCTGGATGCACATGCGCAATCACATTAGACAATAACAAGGAACACCCATGCTCACGCGCACACCCACCTCAGATGCTTGGTAAGACTCGAAGGTCCAGGGGCCCTGACCATTTTCCTTATATTTTCCCAACAACTGCTTAAGGACGTAAATTTTCAGGAGGCATGCTTCATTAGGAGCCTCTTTAGAGTCTAGCTACCCCATACAGGTGGCTAGTTGGAGAAAGGAAATCAAAACATTGCTTTCATTCCAAATGTGGGACTCTATACATGTGCTTCTTGGAAAGGAATTGTAGAGCGGTATTTTCAGTATGTTTCTAGTACAGAAATCATCTCTGACAGGGTTCTGTGTTTCATAGTTAAAATACTTGGCATGCAGTGCTACTCACCCAATTCAGTCTAGGAATTTTAGTAACATTTTCCCATCAGAATAATTTTCAAAAACATAAGGAGCTTAATCAAAATTAAATGAAAATAAAAATAAATTTTAACAGTCCAAAGGAATGATCATATAGTAGGCTAACCGAAGAGTGCTAATAAGAAATATAGTCATGTAGATAAAATTGAGCAGTAAGAAGATTATAGATTATCTCTTGGTGAACATTTAACATCCAGCCTACCTTAGGAAAAACAAAATAAAAAAAAAACTTTCTGAGAAGTGAACCACCATGCATCGGCCTCTTGAGTTATGTTGCATGCCCTCTCTGACTGCAATATCACCACAGTGCAGTACAAATGAGTTCTCTGGCAACCTGTGTAGGATGGGAAGCATGGGATTTACAGAAACATCTTATAAGATATGTTATTCCCACAGACTCATTCAGTTTATTTTCATGCTTTCTATTACATAATAATAATCTTCCAAATTAATAAAATCTGCCTTCCTGAGATTGCCAATGGCCAGGAGAGCTGGCTTAGCAAGTAACAGAGACTTGGAAAAAGAAAAATTAAAGTGTGTTTCTAGAAGGGCAGGGAGCCTGAGGACAATAAATAAAATAGTATTTCTTATTTGCTCGAGAAACTGGCAAAATAATAAATTCTGTGCAGCAAATCAAATGATTAATTTATCTCATGTTTTGCTAAAATCTGGTCAAAAAATATGTAGTGGACATAATAAAGTTATGAAAATTCACCTTGACAAATGACATTTAGCATTAGCTTCAAATTAATATAATTAGATGTAATTATTGCTATTATTAAATATAATCATATGACAAAGGACTCAGGAATGTAACTTATTACTGTCAGTTTCAGCTGTTCTCAGATATTTAAAATGTGGTTCAGAGAATATTTCGTGAATGACATTGATCGAGATAGATTTGATGAAAGGGCGATGTTGACATTGTGGTAAGCAATGGGAAGTCATTTAAGACATATAAACCTATAGAAGAAAAGTGTAAAAAATAGTAATGAGGGGCCGAGCCCATGGCGCACTCAGGAGAGTGCGGCGCTAGGGAGCGCAGCGACGCTCCCGCCGCGGGTTCGGATCCTATATAGGAATGGCCGGTGCACTCACTGGCTGAGTACCGGTCACGAAAAAGACAAAAAAAAAAAAAAAAAAAAAAAAATAGTTATGAGAATCCAGTGGAGGGACATATGTTAGAGGATCCTAATTTGCTTCTTTAAATTCCTTGCTGCTAAATTCATATGAGAGGTGGAAAAGAATATGAATTTCAGATTCATGCTATCATGTATACCGTAGGTATAATTTTGGGGTCTACTGAGTGTTTTCACTCTGTATAGGAGCCTGTAGGATAAAGGTGAAGAACTGTAACCAGCCACTTAATAACTTAAGCTGGTGAGTCGATTCCCCTTGGCTGGTAATTCTGCAAAATAAATGTAATCAGGGGTTTGTGGAATCCTTTGAAGGAACTGCCTGTATCTTACCACATTTTATTAGCAAAAACTACTTTTAGGCTTGTTTTCAAGAACAGGAATGAATACAGCTGGCAACAAGTACTTTCAAAATGTAAGGCTTAAATAAGCATTCTTTTAAAAGGGTATTAAAGAGGGAAGTCACAGCTGGATGTTCCTGTCATTATGCTTACCATGTCAATCAAAGCCTTTCTATAGTCTAGGTCTCCATGAAGTTCAATTAACATAACTAACATACATGTGTATTTGTGTAAAAACAGTACAGTTACTAGTAACGTTAAAATAATCTGGGATGGTTTGGTAGACCTTCATTATTTTATTTCTAGATTCTGCCATTGTACTGTTTAATATTGTATGAGATAAAATGAATATAGTTCTTTAAATTTATGGGGAAACCTGAAAGGCTGACAGCAATAACTCTTTTCTTGACCTTTTCCAGATTCAAAATAACTAGTCCCTTCTTTCCAAGGGTAGAGTGCAGGATACTAGCTTAAAAAGCAAAATACAGCTTTATATAACTGGCTAACACACATACACATCCACCAATTCCTGGGCTTGGTAGTATTCAGAGAAACTTTCAAGGCTGCTGATCTTGCTATACACTTGGTGTACTAGTCTGGTGTGCTGTGGCCTCTTGCTGCTGCCTCCCACATGCATGAATCCACCAGGCTGCAACTTCTGAGAATCACTGCTAAATGTAAAAAATGTGAGGTATATATGAAATATGTGAAATAGGGATTGAGTCACCCTGTGGTTGAGTACATAACCTGTAAACTGAAGCTTTTGTACAGTGAACAGAATTCTTTAAATTTGTGGCATACTCTGAAAGACTGCCAGTGATAACTGTTTAAAGCATTACTTTCTAAATAAACTTCAGTGACCTACACTAGCTGCACTAGAAGACTAAAATGAGTCTTGTAAATTTTCATAGCATTTCCCTTCAAATAATTGGAACTCTAAAATCAAAGTATTCAATTTTTGCATCTTTTAGGTATTGTGATTATTGAAAACAAAGTTTGCAAATAGAAAAAAAAAATTGAAATTTACCTTTACTAATCAAGAATCTAAATAAATGTACTCTATGATGAGAGCACAGATGTTATAAAAGACCTAATTTTAAAATTTATAATTGTGCTTTGGAAAAACCTCAACTTGTGGGGAGAATCTTTTGATGATGGAGCTGCTGTTTCTAATTGGATAAAACTATATTTGGCATCCAAATGGATTAAAATTGAGAAGTTGTATAATTTTGCAGTATATAAATTTGATTGAAACCATCTAAGAAAACCTACAAGTATATGCTGAGCTTTGTCTTGTAAAAATAATTTGAAGGATTTAACTTTGAGATTAAAACATAAGACAATACAAAGATTTGGGCTGAAAAATTTGTACATTTCAGTATAAAGAAATGAGAATTGAGGATATATTTTATTTAATGGAGTTTGCTTTGAGCTTACTAGGTACCTCACCATTTATAGAGAAATTTTTCAATTTATAATATTACAGTTTACAGAGCAGCATTAAATTGTCAGAATTTTAAATTTATGCAACTGTGAAGATTTAAGAAAATTTTATGAACAAATTAAAAATAAGGAAAATCATATTAAAAATGAATTCTTTGAAAATGGCAATACCTGGTTTTGGAGAAAACGGATTAAAATATGTGAATATGTACCAAGAGTAATTACTCTGCTTATGCCATTTTTAGTATTTAGATAATTGATAAAAAGAAGTTTTGTAAAATTTGGTATATACATATATGTTATTGTTAAAGCTTTTCAATTAGGGAAAGCAAAAAGCCATAAAAATGAAATATGAAATAAACTTTAAAGCAAAAAATATAAAATTCTAAATGGGTCTGAAGATTAATTACTGCTTAGTTATAGCTGATGTTATTTAAAACAGCATTTCATAATAGTCATTAGTTATAAAAGAGGCCTACTAACCAAAAGTTTCTGTAACTCCTCTATTGGGCAAAAAGCATTTTAATTATCGTATTAGCAAATGGCTTAATGGAAATGTTAATGTGATACACACATTTCTCATTTTAGATTTTCTCTAAACATATAATATTACAACCATGAAACTGAAGAAGTCAACTTATTCAATGCCTATAAAGTTGCATGGCAAACAAGCTAAGGGGTAATTAAAACTGTTTAAACAAAAATAAATCAAAATTGTAGTTTTTAAAAATTAATTTTCATCTCTCTAACTCTGGAGAATTTACATTCTTATTTTTTCTTGTGTTATTGAAAAGAAACCCCAAATTGAGGGTACATGTATTAAATACGGTTAAGACCAGTAAGTCTCAATTGCCATGAATAAACAACACAAAAGAGTAAGCACAAACACAAACACGATATATTTGTTTACCTGCTTTTTTCTAGTAAGGCATGATAGCTATACCTTCTAGTTTCTACAACCAGGTGAAAGACTTGCTTAATATTTTGGGAAATAAACTCATTAAAATTAATGGAGAATGGAAGATAAGGAAATCTTGGTTTTAGCATAAACAATAAAAATAAGAAAGATACTACGTTTTCTACTTCCATCACAGTACATTTGTTTTCCCAACAGAAATTTGGAATCGAAATAATCCAGGTCCAGTGAGTGCAAACACATGATCTGTCTAGTCCAAAAGTAACTGCTCCGTGGGCAAGCCTCCTAGGTCGGTTCCTCTGATTCCACATTCTGACCTCGACCATGGACCTTTTCCCTCACAGTGGCCCCTGCGGGTCATCAAGCGTTCAGAAGGGCAGGGGCCTGATACCTAATTGTGCCTGCTGTCAATCTCCATCTGATGGAGGCCACGACCTTTTTATGAGGCGGGTGGAAACGTCGCTGCCACGTCGCCCTACACTCCTACTATTTCTATTTTTACCACCTTCTTCCCAGTCCTTTCCTTCCATCGCTTAGTCCCAAGCTGAGAAAGTAAAAGCATCCCCGGAGTTTAATGGATTGAAAGGAGACCCGGACGACGAGGGGCAGGGCAAGGCCCGGAGTGGCCTTTGAGGCAAAGGTTTTCAAAGGAGAAGCAAGGGGCAAACTCCCCCTGCCCAACTGCTCATCCTAAGAGCGGATATGGGTCCAGAAGCCAGGGAGTCTCTCCAGCCTGGAAGACAAAGGAAGGCTCAGGGCCGAGTGGTGACGGGGTGGGGGCAGCGACTCGCGTGAGCTTGGGGACGTGAGAACGCAGCCCCCGCCCAGTTCTCCGCCTCCCCTGAGAAAGGCGGGGCCCCAACGCCACCTCCAGAAAGGTCTCCCCGCGGTGCCGACACCAGGTCCCAGGCTGCCGCACACGCCCAGGCACGGGCTGCGACGGGCCGGCGCGGTGGGGGAGGGGCGGGACAGGGGGCGGGGCCAGCGGGCAAAGAAAGGCCCAGCGGCGGGATAGGGGCGGGGCCGCCGAGAGGGGCGGGGCGGAGCCGGCCGGGCCGGGGCTGCCTGAGACAGTCACTGCCCTGACGGCGGCGGCGGCGGTTGGCCGGTGGGGGTTGGGAGGGGTACAACTGAGGCTGCTGGGGCAGCTGGAACTGGCAGTCGCCGGGGGCCGAGAGGAAGATCTGGGGCTGGGAACGTGCCCCTGGCCGGGCGGCGGAGACAGCTGCCATTGAAGTGCCGGCAGCGCTGCTGGCGGCGGCTTCTCAGCGAAGCAAGTGTCTGAAGCTGAGTCTGCAGTGGCGGAGGCGACAGCAGCAGCCACGGCGGTGGCGGGGGTCGAGGTAACCGAGAGGCGGTGGCGGCGATGGGAGCGAAGCCCCTCCCTCAGGTTGGAGGCTCTGGAGCTGAGGCTGGGGCTCGGACCTGATCCACCCGCCCTCTCCAGCCTCGGGCCCCAAATTCGACCTCTGCCTCGCTTCGCCCCGGGCCGGTAGGAGCGGGAGCTGGGCACGGGGTGGGGGCGCAGAGCCGGACGCCCACCGGGAAGCGACCCCTGGTTAGTGAGTGGCGAGGACCTCGGGCACCCCCTCCCCCTTCAAAAGACACACCCCATCTCGGGCGGGGCGGGGTGCGGAGGAGCTCGCAGCCTTGTGGAAGGGTAGACCTCAGTGTGGAGGCTGCACCTCCGCTCGTGGCCTCTCCGAGGTGGCCCCCCTGTGGCTCTTTGGGGCGGCTCAAACCAAGGTGGTTCCTGTCGCTGGGAATCCCGGAGTTCCTTTTGTCTATCAGCTGAAACTAGAGGCCGGAACTGTAGGCAAACACCCACCGGCGCTGGAGCGCTCTACTCCTTACCCCTTTCCTGCCTGGGAAGGAATGTCCCCCAGGAGCTTTTCTCCAGCCACAGTGGTAGATTTTATTCCTAACCCCCCATCCTAAACCTTCCTCCTTGGCGCAGAGAAAGGATTCATCTTTTACTTGTGTTTGGTTTATCATTTACATGAGAACAATCAGCCCCCTTCCTTTTTTTTTTTTTTTTTTTTTTTTTCCTTTTAACCAGTTCCCATCCAGTCGCATCCCTGGTAATCTGCCCCTAGATTTTGCAAACTATTAACAAAGAAGTGTGGCTTGTCGAGTAGACCGAGTTCTTGGCTGACTGGACTGTAAGTTAATAGAGCTTCCTTTGCTGGCGTTATTCTACCAAAGAGCTTTTTGGCTGGAGTTAAGGATGTTACTGTATGTGCATAAAATGTCTTTTTTTTCCCCCCTTTCTATGGCGAGGTTTTAAAAACCTGGGGTAACTTGATCAAAGTGTGGCCGTTTGGGAGGCATAGCCATGAAGGAAGAAAAATGCAGAAAATAAAATACAATTATTTCTGGGGTAATTGTCCAACTTTCTGAAAGTGTCAAAGATGAAGTATGTGGACTTTTTTGATTAATTTAACTGGTAAATTGTATCCTTTGATTTATAAGCTTTTAATATGATATTTTGCACTAAGATTTTTTTTTTTTTTTTAATTTTAGTAACTTGTTATTGTTGACTACCTGGACATCTTAAGACCAAGACAACTGTGAACAGGTTCATTAAGAATCTTGAAAAATGCGTTTTACTAATGCTTTGAATTAAGAAGGTGTTAACAGTGGTCTGTAATATCTGCCACATAAGAGACTATAATCTGAAACAGTTCCCTGGCAGTTGCCCAGATGCCTGAAACTGGCAAGAACTAATACTTTGAGTGATCATCCTTCAACAAGAAATACAGAGCTACCTACAAACTGTATAAATGCAGTCTCTTTGAGGACATTTAATGTAATGGACAGCTTTTCTGCATCTAATTTTCAGATACAGAATTAACACTTGGAATCTGGAGAAGCATTTTGTACAAATTGAACGATTAGGCTTTCTCTTTAGTTTTCCAGATGTATTGCCTCATCTGTATACTTGAAATATCCACAATCACATAAATTCCAGATATAACCATGCAGTTATGTGACTCATCAAGATGTAGGAAAAGTGTTGCTGAGCTTTGGAACCAGGCATTTTTTCCATCAGTTCAACAACTAAACTAATATATTCTTTATTAATAAAGAATAAGGAGCCAAATAAAGTCATGCATATTATGTTGACAAATGGACTCTGTGGCTGTTGAATTTTACTGAAACTGGTTATTCTGTCATTCAAAGTCAACTTAATATGCAAGTTACGTCCTAATGGATGTAAAGACCTGTGTTGTATCCAGATTCTAGTAAACGTTGAAGATAAAGAACCTGTTATGACTAATCCTTGGGAAGAGAAAGTCTGCAAAATGGCTCAAACGAGTTTACTGCAAGGGAAGCAGTTTTACTGTAGGGAGTGGGTTTTCCACAAACTTCAGCATTGCCTCCAGGAGAAAACTAACTGCTGCAATAGTGCTGTCAACACACCATCGCTTGTTATGAATTCTGGGAATAATGCTAGTGCTGTCTCTGGAAAGGGAGCTTCCTGGGGTGTGTTGCTGGTAGGAGGGCCTGGCAGTGGCAAGACGGCCCTATGTACTGAGCTCTTATGGCCAAGTTCACCTACAAGCTTGCAAAGAGGTTTACATCGCCAGGCTTTGGCCTTTCATTTTTGCAAAGCCCAGGACTCTGATACTTTGTGTGTTGGAGGGTTTATTAGAGGTTTAGTTGCCCAGATCTGCCGCAGTGGACTACTCCAAGGATATGAGGACAAGCTAAGGGATCCAGCAGTCCAAAGCCTCTTACAGCCTGGGGAATGTGAGAGGAACCCAGCTGAAGCATTTAAAAGGTAACAATGAGAATGTCATGGTGTTCAGGTTTCTATGCAAAAATTAAATTTTTTTTTTTTTTTTAACTTTATGGAGTACCTTTACTAGTGCTGTACATTTGGGTTTAATCTGTGGTTGTGAATACACCTGTTTACTTTGTGTATTGAAGGAAATGAAATTTAAGCTTTGTCTGGCACAGTATATGGATTAAAAGTATGTCTTTTAATTTTACTTGTTTAATAACAAAATGTTACTTTTCTAATATGACATGTAAATTGTAAGGGAAATTTGTTTTTATAGTAGAGAACATAATTTAGCTGCCTGGAAACTAGGCTGAGTTTTCAGGGAGGTTGAACTATTCATAGAGCTGAACTTAGAAGAACTCTCAATATAGAATGTAGTATCTTTTTGTTTAAAGTAGTATTATTTCTTTAAATAAAAAATGTTCTCTTTAAAAGAGATTATTGGCTATTAAGAATCTGAAGAAAATTTGCTAATTGTTTTAGGATTTATTCCCCTATTGAAGAACTGAAAAATTAAGTAATATTTTGAACTATGTGATATTTATAAAATAGTGAACATTTGGGATCATTTTAGTAATTTTTAGTGAGTGGTACAAAAAACATTTTTTCCTAACTTCAATTAAGCATTTTTCCATGGTAAATGGATTGGTCTAAGAAGTAAGCGGGTTGCTTTTCAGAGTGGTTTCAGATTCAAAATATGTTCAAGAAAGCATAATTCCTTGAAAATAACTTTTTCTATATCACTCCTTTGCTCATTGTAAAAGCAGCTGGCAAACTGTTGTTTTGCACTTTCTATATCTCATTTCTACTTGAGTTACTTATTTTGTCATATACCTTTTCTCCACAAAAACTATTTTTTAGCAGGCAAAAAAGTTTGTTTCTCAAAGATTCTGGTATACACTGGAGGAGTGTGTGTGTGTCTCTCTCTCTGCCTGTGTGAGTGTGTCTCTATGAGGTATTGAACAGAATTTGAATTGCTATGAAAACAGTGGTTTGATTTTATTATGTCCTCAAATCTAATGGTATGAAATCTGTAAATTTTGGAAGTGATATTGAAAATATTTAATGGTAATTATAGCAAACAATACTTGGCAGTCACTATTCTAAGTGCTTTACAAATATTAAATCATTTGATCTTAATAATAATCCTGTGAGGTAGGTACTACTATAATTCCCATTTTATAGATGAAGAAACTGAGGCATAGAGAGCCTAGTTGTCCAAGGTTACAAGCTAGTTAGTAGCTGTATTAGTCCATTTTGTGTCACTTACAACAGAATAACTGAGATTGGGTAGTCATAAAAAGAGGTTTATTTGGCGCACTATTCTGGGACAGCTTCATCTGGGGCGGGCCTCAGGCTGCTTCTACTCATGGTGGAAAGCCTGCCAGTGTGAGCAGAGATCACATGGTGAGAGAGGAAGCAAGAGAGGAAGCTAGTTGCCAGGTTTCTATTAACAAGTAGCTCTTGTGGAACTAATAGAGCAAGAACTCACCACCCCCTCCCTCCCCCTCCTAGGGAGGGCAGGAGGGCATTCGTCTATTCATGAGGAATCTGTCCCCATGACCCAAACACCTCCGCTAGGCCCCACCTCCCAACACTGCCACACTGGGGATCAAATTTTAACATGGGTTTTGGAGGGCCAATCATATCAAAACTATAGCAGTGGCAGAGTTGAGATTTGATATATTTGAAATACATGTGTATGTATACATGTTTGTAATCATAGAAATTCTTTGGAGAACTTGAGAAGAGGAGTAGTTTAGAAGAAATTTGTGTATGGTGAAGTTGAGAACAGGAAGAGAGTGTCAGTGTGGTTTGAGTGTAGTTTTCTTATTACCCATATAAGTGATAGAGAGTGGTATTCTAGAATGAGAGTTATGGATGATGGTATAGAATTCATACATGGGAGGGTTTATTAAAGTCAGCCAAAGGGGGATGTCTTTGAGAGGTGTAATACTCTTGTAGACTTCTTAGTGTGTAAACGTAGTTCCAGTACCAACTCAGGGCAAATTTATTATCTTTTGCAGTTAGCCATCAAAATCAGGATTAAAATTGTCTCATTTTTAAATTAATGAAGAAATCTGTTAGTTGGTGACTGTGGCACAAATATGATATGCCAGGTTTGATGGGAGAGTGTTCAATGTAGAGTCACTCTGTATGGAATAATATAGTTTTTAACACAAAAGCTTTCCCTTTTAAGAGACTTAAAGTCTCTGTACACAAACAATGCTTTTCCTCTTGATTTACTGCTTTTTCTAAAGATATGAGTACTACCAGTAGCTGAAGAGCTGAATTTTCATTTCTGTTATAAGTAATTTCATAAATTATTTGGATTTAATGACACCTTAAACAATCACTTCCAAAGAGCTTAATCTAAATTGAATGGAATCTAACTAAATTATGTAATTATATAATTTATTGGAATTCATATGTTTAAAATATTTAAAATTATGTCTGATAACTATATATTTTTGATATATTCTGATCCTAAACATATATTTCTCTATAGTATTGTAGTTTTCCTGGAAAAAAAACTATCCTATTCAGATGTTCCTCCTATTATTTTTTTGCTGTGTGAGTTGCACTTATTAACTAATTAAAGGGAAAAAAGAAGCAATTAGAGCTGTGTGTAGAAAGCACACCAGAACTGCTTTTCTGATTGACAGAAGGAGAGAATCACTTTGTATTCCCAATCTGTACTTTGTTAGAAAATGCCACTCTTTTTCCTAGGACCATTTTGGTGCTCTTACTTAATCTCTTACTGGATCTTTCAAAAACCTGGGTCACTTTCTTTCTTCAACGTTAATTAATCATAAAATAAATTAGGTAACTTTGGTATTGGAACACTCTTTCTGATCATTCATAGAGTTGCATTTCCTCTAGGACTGTGTAAGCTATAATATAGCCATATTCAAATACAAACATGAAAGCATAGTTCAGAGTTAAAAATATGTTTTTCATGGTCTGTGGCATTAGATGATATAGGCCTCTACTTTTGGACAAATAGTGAAAATTTTATTGTGGGTTCTATTAGTGACTGACTGACTTCTTAAATAAGTCCTTTAGAGGATTTTATTAGGAATGTGTTTTATTTAGGCATGGATAGATGTAATTCAACAGGTAGACAATGGGGCAGAAGACTATTGTTCCCAAGGTGTTACAATATTTTGAGGGAGATGGAGATGGTAGTAGGTAAATATAACATGACCGGAGATGAAATGAAAATGTAAGCAAAGAGAAATAAAATCTTTTTTTTTCCAGTTTTGACAAAAACAAAATCCTAAACCAGTTTTTGTATTGTTACTTTCTTAACATTTAAAACTTGATAATATTGATGATTTCATGTATTTATGTGTGAAACAATTTAATAGTAATTAAAAGCTGATAAAGAAAAATCTTAGTTATTCACAGATCCGCAAAGCTGGGGAAATTGCAGAGAATGATTAAGTAATGGATGCTTTTTTTTATCCACTTATTTTTCTTCAGTTTTACTTTCTAATTTTTTCTATTTTTTACCCTTACTGAAACTAGATAAAACAATTAGAACTGCAAGCTAACTTTTTATATGAAATCATATGGTTGGGTAGTAACTTGTTAGTTACCAGTTTACTGAAATCATTTTTTCTTTATGACCATTAAAACAAGGAAAGGAACTTTGTATTAATGTAGTTAAATATTGACACTTAGATTTAGTTGTCATGAAATTTCTTCTGACATACATTCATTCACTCTTAACAGCAAATATTGAGTGTTCTGTGTTTTAAGCACAGCTCAACTGAGGTTTGTATTGAGAATCTGTATGTGTGTGTGTTAGGTAGCGTTCACCCAGAGATAAATCAGTGAATTGAATAGAACAGACAGAATTCACTGCCTCACTGAACTTAAATTCTATCATTAATATTTATCTTATTTCTGTAAAGAGAAATAACAGTTGGAGTCAATACTTTAAAGTGTTCCTGTAACATAGAACATTTTAACATTAACAGAATTATGTGATCTGCTACAGGAAATGACAAGGACACATTAATTTCTTATTTTGTTTTTTTAAAAACTGGTTAAAGTACAAACCTATTGTTAGTATGTTTACAGTATTTTTTTCCCACATTTCTGTTAGTGGAACTAAGTTGATAATGATTGTATTTTTACTTGTTGTGAGAACCAAAAGCTGACTTATTTCATTCTGCTTCCCTTTCAGGTTTTTATTGCAAAACTTTGTATATTTTATGTTGAATATATCTTTTCTAGAGTTAGTTTTAGAGGTAGAATTTCCTAGTAGCTCTATAACTACAAAACAAATTCCACTTATTTTTGATAAAAGAGTCAAGCATCTAAGTTAGGGAATGAAGAGTGGCAGAGTAGTAGTTTCAGGCCTTGTGATTGGTTTAGAAGCAGAACTAAAGATGGTTATTTCATTCAACCATAAACTCCTTTCTGAACCGTGTTATCATGGGTCTTGAACCCCTTAGAGTCTTTTTGTAGATTTACATGGATGTGGTGCTGGGGAAGTACAGATCTTTGTTCCTGGTTATGTATCATTCCCTAACTTTTATTTCTGGTTAACAATCTGCAGGACCAGGTATAAGTTTTCTTTATTTGATGTCAATTTTCCTATATTGAGTAAATATGTTCTGTGTAATGCTCACAGGGAAAATCAAACATCTTCAGGGATACCACAAATTCAGTCTAAATGGAAAAACATTGTGATGAAGAATTAAAGGTGAATGACTCTAAGCTTTGAGAGAGTAACAGAAAAGTTGTGTAAAGGAAGCATAGCATGACAGAAAAAGATTGAAAACTGAGTGACAAATGTTGACATTTGTTTTTTATGTCAAATAGGAATCCTTGAATGTTTGAATATTCTTTCTTGTATTTTATCTCCTTCTGGAGCATTTATGGTTCTGCACTTATATCTCTTTAGTTTTTTAACTTAAGTCTAGTAATTTATGCATGTATTTTTTGTTATCTCCTCTATTAAGCATATGCTTCTCGATGACGTTATTCATGACTGATGAATTTTTTATATTTACTGTAGTGCTTTGTATAGCACTTTGCATATAATAATTGCTAAATGATTATCTTTTGAATGAGTGAATAATGCTACTTACTTATCTAGAATATGTCTGCACTTAATTGAGAGAAGGCTGACGACCTTGAATAAGAAAGGAAATTGAAAATTTATATCATTTAGCTGAGTTTTAAATGCAGACCAGACTGGTATAGTGATTATTAATTTATTAACCTTCTGTCTGCTCTTTAGCATGTATGAATATGGCATTAGTCCAGATAGTTTTAAGTGGCCAGATATCTATCTCCTGTCTCAACTGGCTCCAAGTATTTTTGGCACACTCAACAAAGGGGCTAAGAGCAGAAGGGAGCTGGGATGTATGCTTTCTTCTTATACTCACTTATAGTGTGTTTTCACGGTAAAATATTTCACTTTCACAATCTATCTTGTATAGCTAATACTATTTAAGATAATTGTCATTATCCATTCTTAAATGCTGTCAAATTAAAAGATCCTTGTAAAAATGTCTTTCCTGTTCAAATTTTAAATAAATGAATCAATATAATTTTCGTAATCAAAATTTTACGTTTGTCTTTTACTTTTCACTGAATTGTCTTTTGTTTCCAGTTTTTAACTGTATCATTTTTATTTTTAGATGGACTTCTATTCATTCAATCCCTCCCATTTTCCTTCATGAAAATCTTTTCTTTTTACTGTAGATTGGTTCTTTCTTTTATACTTAATATCAAGTGCTGCTTCCTTTGGTTCCTGGTACTCTTTACCATGTACTAAACCAATCCTCAGACTCCAATCACTTCTGCTATACTGGCATAACATACTGCTCCTGTTTGCTTATTTATACTGTTGAAAGTCAGCCACATTCTTAGTTCTATTCAGAAGTCTTTTTATTTACTTTTTGATAACTCAGATACTTTTCAGACCAGAGAGAGTTAAAGTGGTGCCCCACAAACTGAATATGTTTTTTACCTAACTTGGAAAATTTCACATGTATATTTTCTTGAGGAAAAAAACCTGGAAATTTTGACAGTACTAGATTCTCATTCTTTTAAAGCAATAATCTGGTGGAGCTGAGTCAGCAGCTGTCTTTATATGAGGCCTACATGTTTAATTTGGTTCATTCCCCTCCACTCTCTGTTACTCTATACCAAGACCACTTCATTTGTTTATATATGCCAGCCTGGCTTCTACAGCCATTTCCAAACACAAACATGTTATCTATTCCCCTGAAAAAAGAAAGTGTATTTTTTATCTCCCTCCAAATTCGTTCTTATGTTGTCTCAAATTTGTTCTATGAGTGCTACTTCCTCTTCCCTGTCACTTTGTTTCTTCTCAACTTAGAGAAATCTGACTTCTGTCTACATATTTACAAAAAGATGTTTATGAATAGTTGCCTCTGAATTTATTGTTCAGTCTGTATTTATCCTTCGATGATGTGTTTTAGAACTTTTAAAAAAATTATTTGTATTTATTTCCTTTCAGAATCCCCTGTGGACTTCATTCTTTGATGGCCCTTCCTCCAGTTTCCTCTTTGGGTGCTTGCCCCACAAAGCTTACTTAGATCTTCTCTCTTTATACATACTCCTTCAATTATTTTGTTTATTTACATGGCTACCAGCACCCATATCTAATATGAAAGCAATCAAATCTGTATCAACAGCCTTTACCTTCATTCTGGTCAAATGTATCTTTTCATTTGGGTGTCCCTCATTAACCTTCATATATTCAAACTAGCTTCTCTAACACCATTTCTATTCATCAATTCATTTCTTAAATATTCAGTGCTAGCCATGTGCCATATATGTGCTAAGTGTCAGGGCTAAAGTAGTGAGCCAGACAGGACACTGAGTGGGGAGAAATACATTGAATAAATAGTAACAAAAGTAAATGTAAAAAAACTCCAGCTTTGATAAGTGCTAAGAAGGAAGGAACAGAATGATAAGAAATGTATACAATATGTAGCTTGATCATTATCTGGAATTCTGGGAAAAGTGACTCTTTTATCTAAGTTGTTTCATAATTAGTCTTTTTTCCAATACCCTTTCTACTCAAAAGTGTGCTCTTTAGATCAGAAATATTAGCATCACCAGGGAGGTTGTTAGAAAATTCAGAATCTGCCTTTTAATAAGACCCCTAAGTGAATCCTGTGCACATTGAAGTTTGAGAAACACTGCCCTAGGCTAGATTCTAGGTTTTCTTTGACTAACTTCTATTCTAAGATATTTAATCATTTTCTTGGAATGTTTCTTGAATTCCTTTAATCTAGAATATTTGTTCACCTATTCCTAGTTGGTCTACTTAGTTTATTTTGCTGACAATTGCCCAATTAACTGTAGTGAAACACTGCTTACTTCGGGCCATTTCTCTGAGCCTCAGATAACCTTCATAACAAATTCAAATTTCTCTGCTTAGCTTTAAAAACTCCTGATAATTTGGTTCTACTTCATTTAGAGAGTGTTATCATTTTTCCAGAACCTCATCAGAGCACATTAAGCTCTTTGATTCTTTTAAGAATGAGATAGTATTAAAGTTTGTAGGGGATATGGACAAGTAAGAAAATTCTTATTTATCTTAGTGTTTACTAAAAGCATTTGTGTACAGAGTAAAAATATAAATGTTTTGTTTGTTAATATTGCAGATTTTTTTAGTTTTTTAGCCCTTTACTTTGTTTTTAGCAATTTTGCTGTTTTTTAATTTTATTAAATAAAATTATTTCTGTGAAGTAAAACGGTTTGCTTTTATTAAGGACAGTAAATAAGTACTCAATGTTCTGCTCTTAAAAATTTCTTTGAAGTGTGCTCTGATTGGTTGCCTGTCTTTACACTCTAGTTGTTCCAGTGATGTCTTTGACCATTACCATTTTAATTGGTTAAATTTCAAACTGATTTCTCTCTATAATGTTATCCCAATCTCAGAGATATTCTTAATGTCCTTTTATTTCTGCTATACACGTGTGTAGCTAAGTATGGTCTTTGGTAATAAAACAAAATTTGAAAATGTTTATGTAATTGCTTAAGAAAAATAAGTAATTAGTTAAGAGGACTAATTATATTTTACTGATGCTTGTCTTGAAGAATGATTTAGAGCTTTACAGAAACTGGTCACCTTTTACAATTATGTCTCATGATTTGAATATGTAGACACTGTGGTGAATTGAATTATTTGCCTCTATTCATCCCTCCATGTATCAATGATCTTTCTCATGTGATATTTTAGATCCTTTCACCGGAGAAGTGTCCTTCTCTACCTTCTGATTTTGACTCAGCCATGTGATTTGCTTTGGTCAGTGGAATGTTAGCAGATAGGACCCAGAGACTTAAAGTTGGGCTTGTCCTCTTGTGCTTCTGCCATCACCATGAGAAGGACATGCTCTGGCTAGCCCGCTAGACCAAGGAAAATGAGAGAGATGTGGAGCAGACAAGATCTAACCTATATGTAGCTTGACTGCAAGCCTAGAGTAGACCAACAAACACACAGATGCAGAAGAAAGTATAAATGACTATTATTTTAAGCCACTGAGTCTGTTATATACGACCATTGTGAAAATAGCTAATAATAGCTAATAATCCTTAGAAACTAAGGAAATAATATTTCAAATGGGAAGTCATTAATTTTCATCAAAAATCTAGGAGTCATCAATGATTCCTCAATTTCACTCATTTCCTATGCTCAGTTCATCATCTACTTTTGTTCTGTCTCCAAGATAAAACAACTACTTCCCCTTCTCAACATCTCCACTGCTGCTACTCCCATTATCTCTTGTCTAGACTACTACAGTAGCCTCCTAATTGGTCTCCTAGTTGCTCCTGTTGTCCCTGTTATCTTCAAAAAGCAGTTGGGGTATCAGATCATGTTACTACCTCTTTAAAACCCGCCAATGGCTTTTTACTATCTTTTGGATAAAACCTAAGCTCTAAATGGTCTACTCCTAGCCTTTGACCTCATCTCCTACTGCTTTCACCCTTGTTCATTGCTCTTCATCCACATCAACCTTATTATCTTCTGAAATAGGTCAAGTTCATGCCAGCAGTCTTTTGTATGGCTATTTGCCCTGTTATCACTTAGGTTCCTTCTTTAGCATTACCCCCTTCAGAAAGCTGTAGAAGACTCCTCACCCAGTCATTTTCTCAAATTACGTCATCCTGGTTTGTTTCTTTATTTTTAATTTTAAATATCTCTCATGATCTGGAATTATTTTGTGCATGCATTTGTCTACTTTGATTTTCTGTCTACCTACTGGAATGAACAGCGTACTTGCCTATCTTGTCCTCTTTGTATCCCCAGGGCTTAGAATATAGTGAGAACTCGGTAACTATTTCTTGAATTAATGAATGACTGATTTAAAGCATTATAATTTTTGTCACTCTAATTTGTATTGCTTTAATCATATTTAGTTTTGAAATATTCCTTTTTTTGTGGAACAATTTATATGTATAAATCATATATTTATAGGTGAAAAGGATCTGTTTTAAAGGGGTGGTTTGTATCTTTTACAATTCATGTTGAAATTAATTTTTATCAAATGCAAAATCTTTTAAACAGCACCAGATTTATGTTATGTGATGAAAATCATATGAGGTCACCTTTGCCTCTCCACCATAAATCCATAGTTTCATCTGTGGAATTTCTATTATTCTTTCTGAGGTTATCTTTTAAAATTTATATTCAGTTGGAAAGGGAAAAAAAAATCTTTTGTAGCTTAAATCTCAGTTGATATGTTTTTTAAATTGCTGCTTAGAGAAGGAAACAGCTCACAAACAATGGTCTTAAGAATTGAAAGGAAAAATGTAATAGCACCAGAAGGAAAGAAATGGTTATAGAAAAGCAACTTGTGGGGGAAATGATGGATAGCTTCCACTCTTCCAAGCGTTTCAATTGTACAGGAAAGTAAATAGGAAAAACAAGCATGTACCTACTCATTTTTTTTGGCCATATTTGCTTCAAATCTGGTTTTTCTATTTTGTTTTAAAGAACAAATTAACCACACTTAAAGTCTCTGGGTGTCTCTTCCTAATTTTGTTCTACTTACAGGCCTTAGATAACTCCTCCTGTGAATTTACTTTTTATACCTGTGTAGTTTGACCGTGTGGGTAGGTGTATAGGTATACACACATACTTGTTATTTGCTCTAGTTTTGTGCATTCTGATTTGATAGCAGCAGTTTTCAAAGTTTTTGGTTCTAGATACTCTTTACACTCTTAAAAATGATTGAGGACCCCAAAGAACTTTTGTTTATTTGGATTATATCTGTTGATATTTGTTATGTTTCAAATTTAAACTGATAAATTTTTAAAATAGTTATTAATGTATTTAATGAGTCTTACATGTTAACATAAATAACATTTTGATGAATGAATAACTTTATTGCCCAAGACCAAAAAAAGTAATATTTTCAAGAGTAGCATTGTTTCTCATTTTTTTGGAAATCTTTTAAAAATAAGACTTAGTAAAAGACATTATATCTGCTTCTGCATGTAGGCTCTGGAAAACACCACTGTATTATGGAGAAAGAATGCGAGTGTAAAAGGCAAACAATATCTTAGTTTTATTGTGACCTCGAAAGGGTCTACAGTGTAGGGTACCCCTAGGTATCCCCAGATCACACCTTGAAAACCACTCTTCCATGTAAATGGTATCATGCTGCCAGCACCATTCTGCAACATTCTCTGTGTAACATGGTTTTGTAGATATATCCATGTTGTTGCATGTGTATCTACATGATTTACTTTAATGACTAAACATATATAATTCTCTTCTTTATATTATACTTATTTTGTCTGTTGTAGAAAATCAAAGCAGAGTAAAGAGGTTAGGAGTGATGTTCTGGATAGGTTGTGTGTGGCGGTGGGGGAGGGAGTTGCCATTTTACATAAGTGTGGTTAGGGCATTCTGAAGGAGGTCTCTGATTAGAGCATTCCAGACTGAGGAAATATCGAGGGCAAAGTCATGAGGTAGGTGGGAGATGGCTTAATATTATCTAAGAAAAGCAAGGCAGCCTGTTTGAATGGAACACAATAAGAAAGAGGCAAGTAGTAGGAGACAAGTAGAGTGTCAGGAGACATACCATGTATGATCTTTGAGGCGGTTGTAAGGATATTCAATTTTACTTTGAGTAAATTGGAAGCCATTGAAGTCTTTTAAACAGTGAGTAACATTATCTGACTTATGATTTTATAGGCTCACACTGGCTATTGTGTTGAGAACTGGGGTAGTGAGGGTGGAAACAAGGAAACTAGTAAGTGGCTAGTGAGTAACTGAAGTGAGAGACAATGGTGCTTGGACTTTAGTGAAGTGGTAGAGCTAGTGAAAAGTGTTGTATTCTAATTTATTTTTTAAGATTGATGAGAGAATATATAGAAAAAACACCAAGTGTTTTTCCTCTACTCTTACTCAGCAACAGTGAACACACAAGACTTCTGAGACCAAATATGTGGGTTTTTTCCCCCACACATCAAGCAAGCAAGCAGTTCTGCAGTGGACACAAACTGGTGCCCTCCAATTCAATTCTGACATCAGATTCCATAAGTTGAGGGCTCAGTCCCTGAGACTGCTCCCCATTCCACTTCTGATGACAATAACAAGCTACAGGTTGTTTTACCTGAGCTTCTGACTGACTGTTTAAAAATTGGGGTTCCCACAATAGTGTTGTGAGGCTGCCGCACGGAAAAGGAACCAGAACACCTGGTTGAGAATTTCAAAGGGATTTTTATTGGCCGGCTGGTGACTGCCCTCCAAGAAAGTCTCAGAAGGGAACAGCCCTGAATTAAAGTTTAGAGGGATTTTTAAAAGGTACATTTTTACATTAGTCACACAGTTAAAATTATCAAATAGCCACACACATACACACATACCCTTCTGGCATAAGGAGGGGGTTTGGGGAGACCTAGTGCAAGCTGATAACCGAAGCTGAAAGAAGCCAGTTAATCACTCAGGAGCATGAGGAAGGGGTTTAGGGAAGCCTAGTGCAAGCTGGTAACAGAAGCTGAAACAAGCCCATTAGTCGCTCAGGGGCAGCTTGGGTGGGGAACATCAAACAAAATTCAAACTTCTCTAAGTGCAGGCTAATATTTAGCTTTTAACTTCTATCAAGGGGGGCTAAAGAGCCAAGGGGAATTTTTAAACAATAACATTTTTTAAGCAATTCAAACATTATTTAAACTTAATTAATGTACCTTGTCACACAGCAAGCAGTTTCACAGAAGCGAATTTCGTATGTTACGAATGTGGGGGTCACCCTGTCTCATTAGATTAATTTGCTGAGCTACTCACAGAACTCAGGAAAACACATACTTATATTTACGAGTTTATAATAACGAATATTATAAAGGATACAGATGAAGAGATTCATAGGGCAAGGTATGAGAGAAGGGCCGTGGAGCTTCCATGCCCTGTCTGGGCATGCCACCCTTCAGGAACCTCCACGTGTTTAGCTATCTGGAAGCTCCCTGAATCCAGTTCTTTTGGATTTTTATGGAAGCTTCATGATGTAAATATGATTGATTACATCATTGGCCATTGATGATCAACTTAACCTTTAGCCCCTCTCCCGTTGTCCCCTTCTCCCCTCCCTGGAGGTTGGGAAGTGGGAGTGCCTTGCCCTTTCTGGTGACCAGCCCCCATCCTGAAGCTACCTAGGGGCTCATTAGCATACAAAAAGACAGCACTTTGGAGATTCTAAGGATTTTAGGAGTTGTGTGTCAGAAGACTGGGAGGAAACCAAATATATACTGTATTTCAAAATACCACAGTTGATCTGACTGCATATTGGATGTGGGGTGTGAGAAAATAGAGGAATATAGGATGATTCTAAGAATTTTGGCCTGAGGAACTGGAAGGATGGAATTGCTATTTACTGAAAAGGAAAAGACTAAGGGAGGAGCAAGATGTGGGTAGGCAGTCAGAAGTTTAATTTTGAACATGGTCAGTATGAGACATCTAAGCAGAGAAGTTGAGTAAGCAGTTAGATTTTTAAGTCTAGATTGAGAGAAAAGGTACTGGCAGCATATATAAATTTGGGTTCATTGGGATATAGATGGTACTTAAGGCCATTAATGAGCTTTACGTAGAAGTGCATGTAAATAGAGAAGAAAGGATTTCCAAGATCTGAACCTTGAAGTACTTCAAAATTCAAAGGTTGTAAGAAGTAAGGAAGAAAGAATAGCTGGTGTAATAGGAAGAGAAACCCAAGTGAAAAAGTGAAGAAAATGTTGGTAGAAGGAAGGAGTGATAAGCTATGTCAAGTATGAGGGTACTTAAAAAAGTTAATTAGAAAATAGAATTAAAAGATAATACATATCTTTCCATGAACTTTTTGAATTACCCTTTTATTTCTGCTGAGTTGAGGGTTGAGTATTGCATTTAGCGACATGGAGGTCTTGGGATATTGGTGGAGTGGAAACAGAGCTTGATTATGCTAGGATGATGAATAAATGGGAGGAGTAAATAGACAGTAAATACAGGAAGAATTTTTTGAGGCATTTGCTGTAGAGGTGAGCAGTGAAGTTGAGTAGTAGCTAAAGAAGGATGTGGGTTTGGGGGATATTTTAAGAAGGGAGAGTTTGTATAATGATGGAAATGATAAAGAAGAGATAAAATTGGTAATTCATGACAGAAAGGGTAAATTGCTGGAAATAGGTCATTCTGTAGGTGAGATGGGGTGGGAACTAGTAAATAAATGGGATAGGAGCATAGATGGTTCATTCGTAGTTAGACAATGGATCCATACTCTACATCTATAGTTAGAGTAAGGTAGAGTATGTAGATATAAATGCGGGTCGCTTGATAGAGTAGATGTTCCAGTGAATGTGTGGAAGTTCTCTTCTACTTACACATATGTTTGTGTGTGTGTACGTGTACATATTTATAATATATGTGTTATTTATCTAAATACTTTTTATCATATGGGAAGCAAAGTCAATAGCTAGGAGTGCGTGTAGGGGACAGGGAGATAGATATTGGAGGTTTGAGAAGTGTGAAATGGTCAGCTAGGCAAGTGGAAGAATGGATGGTTATTGTTTCTCAAAGTGTATTATGAGGAATCTAGGGGACTCTGAGACTCTCAGACTTTTGAGGAGGTCTGTGAGGACAAAGCTATTTTCAAAATAATACTAGCACAGTATTTGCTTTTTCACTCTCATTCTCTTCTGAGGGTATGGTAGAGCTTTCCAGAAACTACTTGATCTGTGAGATATTGTAAGAGATTGAGTACACAAACATTCTGGTTGGGATTTTGATTAGGACTGCATTGAATCTATAATTTGTAGGAATTGGCCTGTATACAATATTGAATCCTGTAATCAATGAAAATGATGTATCCTTCCATTCATTTAAATTTTTTTATTTTTTTAAATTTTCCTTAGCAGTGTTTTATAGTTTCTAGTGTACGGGTCTAACAGATCTTTGATTAGATTTATCCCCAGGTATTCAACTTATTTGGTACTATTGTAAATAATATTGTTTGTAGATGCTGTTTTCTGATTTTTTTTTAATGCTAGTTAAATTCAAATTTTTGTATATTGATTCATAACAAGCAACCTTGCTAAGTCCATTCATTATTATTTTCTAACCACTTTCATTTTTGAAGGATATTTCCACTTAGAATTAGAGGCTTAGAAGATTGTGTGTACATGTGTATGTGTGTTTCCTTCATCATTTTGAAGATATCTTTAAATTGTCTTGTGCATGTATAATTTCTGTTGAAAAGCTTCTCGAAGTCTTATTTTTGCTCCTTTGAAGATAAGTCCTTTTTTCTCTGGTTCCTTTTAAGATTTTCTGGCTTTGGTTTTTTGGCAGTGTGACTATGATATGCCTAAGTGTGGTTTCTTGGAATTTTTTCTGGATTTATCAAGTTTCTTAAATCTGTAGATTGATGCTTTTCATAAATTTTGGAAGAGTCTTAACTATGATCTCTTCAGATATTGTGTCTAGCCCATTCTTTCTTTTTCTTTGGGGACCACAATTGCATGTATTTTGTACCTTTTAACTGTGTCCTACATGTCTTTTTCACTCTTTTCCATTTTCTCTATCCTTCTTTTCATTGTGCTTCACTTTGGATATTTTCCATTGACCTGTTGTTTTGAATTTCTAATCCTGTCTTCTGTTGTAATCAGGATGATGTTGAATACACCAAGAGTTCCTAATGTCAAGTATTATGTATTTTTATATATTTTTTAGTTCTGGAATAGAATTTTGATTCTTCATTTTTATGGAGTCCATTTTTTTGTTGAAATTCTCTCTTTTATCTATCTTCATTCATCTACTCTATTTATTTAACATATTAATCATGATTATTTTAGCCTGTGCTAACAAAAATATCTTAATTATTTGTCTCTCTGCATCTATTGTCTCTTTTTCTTCCAGATTATCAGTCTCATATTCCTGCCTTTTTTTGGTCCGATAATTTTTTATTGTATTTCAAACAATGTGTTAAATGATTGTGGAGTTCCAAGATGATGTCTTTTATCGGATAAGGCTTTCTGATTAAAAAAAAGCTTTTGGCAGGTTAAAAAAAAAAAAAAAGCTTTGAGATAGGGTCAGAGCTTGATACAATCAGGAATCAAACTGAGGTGGAGCTTCTCTGTAGTCTTACAAAGACCTTTGGATTATTTCTATTATTTTGGTGTGGTCTTCCCAAACTTTTAATTGAGAGCCTGGATGTATCTCCTTAGCTGTGAAACACTTGGTAATTCAGTTCCTTCCCAAGAAATATTTATGTTTAACTTTTTAGCTGCCTACCTATTATAGCTTCAAATTCTTGCAAATATCCTGAATTTTGTGTTTAAAGTACCCTCCCTTTAGCAGACTTTTGTTTCCAACATACAGACCATGACAGATTTCATGTTGGCTTTCAGATGCACTTGGTCTAGTTCCCCAGCTTTTGAAGCATGGACCAGAATTTAGCAAATGTATTGTACTTGGGGAAATGCCTCATGTTCAGGACACCTCAAATTTGCACTTTGTTCTCTAAAAGGCTAATGTCTGAAAGGCCTTGCTCGTTTTGTTTCCCTGGTAGAGTCTCTCATATTGGGCCAAACCTGATTTTTAATCTGTACCCTAAAATCAGTATATGTATATCAAATCAGCAAATGAGAAGAAATCGGCAGGTCATTTTTTTGTTCACTTTTGAAAGAGCTCCTATGCTCTGGAGGTCTAATTTATCTTGTCTTTTTGCTCCAATAAGCTCTCTCATATCTTTAAAAATATAAATTATGTAATATATCCCTTTTTTTCTAATTGTTAAAGTGGGAGTTTGGGCTGCTGCCACTTACTACATTCGTCTGGCGGTAGAAGTCTCTATGAAAAAGATTTCTCTGGTTCTTTCCAATTTTATTAGAATTGTGCTTTTGCTTGTTAAATAATTTCTTTTTTTAAAAAAATTAATTTTAGCCCATTTTTATTTCTCTGAACACTACAAGTACATTTTGTTTCAGTTCTTAGGCAGTTTTACAAATTGCTTTAATTTGGATATGAATACATATACTGGTTATTGAATTAGCTGCTTTCTTTCTGAACATTACGAGTTTTGTAATTTTTTTTCCCACTCTCTTTTTTGGATCCCCTTTCTATCACCATTTCCATCTCTTTGCTCTTCCTGCTCTGCCTAATTGTTATTGATTTCCTTCACCATTCTCCATCTCCAGTGTGATCTAGAATGAGGACTAAAAATTGAGATATGAAGCTCCAACTCCAAGCTGTTATTAGCGATTTTGTAAGATTCAGTCACTGACCCAGGATCCTTTTAGGTTTAGTTTCTGTTTTCTTTGAGGCTAGCTTTGTGTGCTTCCAGCTGCTTCTTAAAGGCCATATCCCTAGGTGGTAGTCAGCAGTGCTTTTTGTTTCATCTTTCTTTCATTATTAATAGGTCAAGCCCCTGTTCCAGCCCCTAGTATCAAACAGTGAGCCTCAGTCCTGTTGCTAGCGGTAGGAGAACTTGTAGTCCCTTTCAGTTCTACCAGCAAATCTGCAGGCTGCCATGACATACATTTTTGGCAAGCTAGGGCTTTAGGCTGACTTACAGCAGTATGCTTTTTTTCTTTTCTGATACTTTAAAATATCTTTATTTTTGACTGGCTATATTTTTTTCTTTTTTCTTTTTGTTTTCGTATTCCATATTTTCCTGCTATGTTTTAGCAAAGGAGAGACAGTTAAAAACAAAACAAAAAGTGAAATTACTACAACTCCTTGGTTAAAAGTTCAGAGACAAATTTTACTGTACATTTTGGCCAAAATCCTGAACTGATTTTAATTATCAATTATACTTACTAGATTTTTTTTTTCTGGTAAATGAATAGATAATATTTGATTCCTAACTGATTGGAAGTATTGATTATGCTGCTTTCTTTTTTTCCTATTTTCCCTTTTTTTTCCGCATGCTTTAATTTATTAGGTGAGTAATTTTGTTCCTAAAAAAAGAAAGTAGAACCTAGGTTTGCTTTCCCAAAAGAACACAAGATGTATTGAGCAAGAATTATTAGTGGTTTACTTTTTCTACTTTTTTCTCATTTTCTGTAAAGTATTTTTAAAAACCTAGCTTTTTGCAGGAATTTAATAATTTGGTTGATAAAGTGATAGGGAGATGTGTCAACATATTCTCCTAGATTATCTTAGAAGGTGCAAGGTATTTAAGATTACCTTTTAGGTAAACTCTGAATGTATAATTTTTTTTTTCTTTTTTTTTTTGACCAGTAAGGGGATCGCAATCCTCGGCATGGTGTCATCTGCACCACGCTCAGCCAGTGAGCACACCAGCCATCCCTATATAGGATCTGAACCCGTGGCCTCTTTGGTGCTACCAGCACCACACTCTCCCGAGTGAGCCACAGGGCCGGCCCTGAATGTATAATGTTTTAATGCTAGATTTCACCAGATAGTGAGATTTCAGGTCCAGAATTCAAAAATGGGTAATCTGGTAATGTTACATATAATTTAATTTTTTAAATTACTGAATTATCAAGGTAGTTGATAATGAGTGTAGAAAAAATATAATTGAAAAGCATTAAGTCTAAGGGTATTTTGGGTCAATAATCATTCATAATTCTGCTGCGTCTATCATAGTGTAAAATGGGGTAACTGAATAAAATGAAGCATGTGAGTAAGAGCAATTTTAATATATTGAAAAAGTATATTGATAACATCACAGAAAATCAACTACAGATCCAGGAGCTGTAAGTAATTAAACCCTTGATATTAATTATGTAATAATTTCAGCAATATTATTATGAACCCTTGCCATCTACTGATTTTCTGAAATTTCAGTATTGAGACAAGTGATTTTTAGTAAAGACTCTGTAGCAAACTGTATTAGTTAGTTTGTGTTACTTATAACAAAATATCTGAAACTGACTGATTTATAAAGAAAAATGACATTTATTGCTTACAGTTTCTGAAGCTAAGAAGTCCAAAGTCCATCTGGTGGTGGCAACGGCGACCCAGGGGTCTCACTTTGCAAGATGGTGGAAGCAGAGAGAGCAGAAAGAGCAAGACAGACTCTCCTCTTCTTTTAAAGCCCTCAGAACCATGCCCCTGACCACCATTTTTGATCCATTCACTACAGCATGGTCCTACAATCCAATCATCTCTTCAAGGCTCCACCTTTCAATTACTGTAATAGGATTTTCCACCCTCTTAAAGGGGGCAGAGTTTCTAATACCTAAAACTTGGGGGGACAATGAAGTCCAAGCTTCATTGAGTTTTGGGGGGACATAATTCAATCCACTACACAAACAAACATGAATGTTCAATACTCTCAGGAAAGTAAAATTTGAAAAGTATAATCTTCAGTTGGAAGACCTTAATAGTTATAATTTTGTTTCTTCCATTAAAAGGTTTTCAGCTAATTTAATTGCTAAAAAGTTAGTGTCACTTGCAAGGTTTAGTCAAGTTGTTCTAAGAACTTTCTTGTTTAAAATTGGACTTCAAGCTTTTATATATAACTTTTGATATTTCCAGAAGCAATTTAACATAATAATCAAGAAGAGAAATTTTGAAATGAACAGAATTCTATTCCCACTTCTGCCTCTTACTATTTTTCTCACTTTGTTACATACCCTCTAAACCTTTGTTTCTTCATCTGTGAAATGGAAATGATAATAGTGTACTTTGCAGGATGGTTGTGAGGGATAAATGAGTAAATCCATAGAGATTATTTAGCACAGTACTTTATACATAGTAATCACTCAGTAAGTGTAAGAATGTGTCTACATTCATTCATGTTATAACAAAATGCAATAGACTGGGAAGCTAATATCAAAATTCAAAATTACAACAAATTTAGTTTAAAGATCTTAATTGGCTTTATTTGCAATTCTAGAGTTGGGTAACACTTCATTCCATAAAATAGAATAGGTGTTCCAGTGAGCCAAGCAGAGGAGGTTGGTTTTACAGAGAGAGAAGGGCTGAAAAAGCAGAAACAAAGAACAAAAAATGCTTTGGTCATTTCAAAGTTACTTTTTTTGTTAGGTAGGAACAGGAAAACAGAATAGAAAAATTACTGATCGGTTAATATCAGGTTACTTTTTGTAAGGATTAAAACTGAGGGGACTTGATTATCATGCCCACTGAAACTGGCTTGTTTGGGAAATTAGGCTGTTACTTCTTTCTCTCTCTTGATTTCTCAGAAGGCCAGATAATAACTTAGTTTTGGTTTGATGATGGGGAACTTTAGTATGAGTGACTCGTTTTTAGTCTGTTCTGTTAGGTCCTAGTGAGGAGTTTAATCAAAATAATGGCCTCCTATAATTTTCATTTAACAGTTATAAACAACAGAAATTTATTTCTCACTGTTCTGGAAGCTAGAAAGTCCAAGATCGTGGAAAGCTCTAGCTGATTTGGTGTCTGGTCAAGACCTGTTTCCTGATTCACAGATGGTACCTTCTTGGTGTGCCCTCACATGGTGGAAAAGGAATGAGCGAGCTCTCTGGGGTCTAAACTTAAAGAGCACTAATCCCATTCATGATGTCTCTGCCCTCATGACTTAATCACCTTTCAAAGACCTCACCTTCTTGGTGGTTAGGATTTAATATTAATTTTGGAAGGGACTCAAACATTTAGACCATAGCAGGATGATTGTGTTTATTTTTCATGTTTATATTTAGCTTGGGTTTCCTGAAAAAGAAAATAAATGAACAAACATTACACATGTATTTGATTTAGTAGACAAATGCCTTACATCCCCCTAACCATTCCCTTACACCAGAAGGACAAACTGCCTTAAAATATCTACCAGATAAATCACTTTCCAGACATGTATTTTAGTGTATATACACAATTTTGAGCATTTAGTACTTGAGAATTTTGATTCATTACCAGCTAACAAGTACAGAACAGCTTGAATTAATATACTGCTTTCAAGCAGATGAGACTCAGTAACTTTTTCTTTTTGGCAGTGAGGGGATCCGAACCCTTGACCTTGGTGTTAGCAGCACCATGCTCTAACTGAGTGAGCTAACCAACAAGCCCTGGGAATCAGTAATTTCAGTAATTTTGTATTGCTGTTGCATTAAAGGTTTTTTTCTTCTGCCCTCATTTCAAGGCATTTCACTAGAAGCACAGTTTTTCCTAGAGAAAATGGTAGTTTTCATTTGTATTGCACTCTTTCCTTTAGGATACTCAAAAGTAGGGGGGGAGGGTTAGCATTGTGTGATAAATCATAATCTTTAATTGTACTGTTTAGAGCAGAAATGGGAAATCCCTTCTAAAAAACTTGGTGTTTCAGTAATATTGCACTGACCATTGCAGCAATATTGCATTGATCGTAGCCCAGAGAAATAATTTCTTGAACTTCAGTGTCTTCAGAGAGTTAAAGATGTAAGTATTCTTCTCAATTTTAAAACCAATGGATAACAAAATGAGTGCAGGATAACATGATAATATTTGGATCATAGGTGAAGTTGGGGTTATTGCCTTTCCATTTACAGTTCCACAGAGCTGCTTTCCTTATTTTTTTCAATCCTAATCCTCTCTTCCTCTTTCTCTCTGAGTACTGTTTGATTGTTCCTCCTGATACTCCTCCACTGTCTACTCTTAAGTACATAACAAAGAGATGTGTTTCATTTATGGAATAAATGTATGCTTATACCATTTAATAGAAAGTTTAAGTCGGTCAAACAGTTTATCTCTGAAAAAATATTGAAATTCACAAATTTGTGGGGAGGGTACATGGGCCTCAGTTGATTCTTTTTCTTTACTTCTTTCTATGCTTGTTCCTCTTTCTTGCACTTGATCTTTCTTATACAAGTTAGTGGCCTTAAAGAAATACAACTGCCTACACCAAATTTATAATAGAGTGTTCTAGTACTGTTACTTGATCAAAAATAGTAGGAATTATTTAGCAGCATACTAAGAGTGGGGAGATATTAAAGCCTATAGCAGTTAATTGTAGTAAACCATGACCTTTTTTTAAAAAATGTATTTGTAAAGGTAATGTTTTTAATGTTATTTACTTTAAATTGCCGTGATTGTTTCATCGTAGTTTTTTTCTTGTATTGTCTGATTTTTAGTTATCAATGCCTATTATTTTGAGCTTCCTAATTGGAAATGTATATTTTTTGGAAATGCTTTTACTAACAAGAAGAATGATTTGTTATGAATATTAAAAAACAGACTTTTCTCAGAAAATGTGCTCACCTCCTCAGAACTTAGCTTCAACATTAGAGTAAATCAAAGCCAATAATGTTGAGGTAATTTGGTAATTAGATAATTTATAGAGTGCAGCTTAATCTTAATAGAAGACAATATTAATATTTATTTAGTTATCAGTATAGGAAATAAGGTAATTGTGTGTTACCATTTTACTTGAAACTTCAAGAGAATTTCAAAGATGGCATAGCGATATACCTTTAGAATCTGTCTGAAGTCCAAAAAGATATTGAGTCTTCACTATTACTCTTGAGTGACTATAACAGCTTTTGCCATATTTTTGGCATGTTACAAATGTCCTTAAAATTGAGAGGTATACCTCTCCTAATGATACATGAGTTTTTTTGTTTATTTCTTCGTTTTTGTGTAAGTCTTTCATGCCCTTTGGTGGCCGGTTTTTGTTTTTGTTTTTTCTTGAGCCCAAACTTAAAAATCACACAAGTGGGCTTTTATCCAGTACTTTGGAGCATTGTAAGGATGGGGTAATATGAGGGTCTTCAAAAAGTTGGTGGAAAATGCATATTATAAAAACAAAGCAAAACATGGATTTCAATTTTTTTTTGCACCAAAGTAAACTCATATTAACTTGTTATAATATGTCTGAATAGGATCTAGTTTGAGGCAGTAAGGATAAGATCTAAGTTTGAGAAGAGCCACTATTTAGTGAATTCTGCTAAAATCGAAGCAAGAACAAACATCAAATTTATGCTGAAGCTTGGGTTGAAGAATGGTGAAATCATTGATGCTTGATGAAAAGCTTATGGAGACAGTGCCCCAAAGAAATCAGTTTATGTAAGAAAATAATCTAAATGATTCATTTTCAGAAATGGCTTATCTGAGGGTGTTTTAACTGATTCAGGTCCAGCCCGAAAGTTGTCTGTCTGGTCCAGCCCATTCCTGAAGGGTCACTGAACAGATAGAGCTCTCCTTGAGATGGTAATTAGTTTCTAGTCCCTATTGTTTTCTTCATTCCCTGGTGTTTCTTCTTCCACAGGGCTTTAGCAAGCCTTTTTTGCAGGCTTCTCCTGAGCCCTCAGACAAAGAAATTTCTTACAAGGGGGTAATAAAATCTTATGTGTCAACTGCGAAGATTGTGCACCTGGTAGTAGTACTCTCAGCCAATGAGGAATGGGGGGTGGGGGTGGGACTTGCATACTAGAGAATAAATTGCTTGCTACAGCCCTTTTTCGCATGCTGCCCTTCAGACATCTGAAACTTGCAAGGCCATAATTAAAGTCTCACTTCACTGTACCTCTTGTCTCCATGTCCATCCTTTGGTATTGGATGGGTGAGAGCATTTCTCACAATTTACAAATATATAACTTGTTTTAAGAAGGGATGAGACAATGTTGAAGATGAAGCATGCAGTGGCACACCATCCTCATCAATATGCAAGGGAAAGATTAGCCTTGTTCATGCCCTAATTGAAGACAACTGAAGAGTAACAGCAGAAACCATAGCAAACAGCATAGACATCTCAATTGGTTCAGCTTACAGAATTCTGACTGAAAAATTACAGTTGAGCAAACTTTCCACTTGATGGGTACCAAAACTGTTGCACCAGATCAGCTGCAGACAGGAGCAGAACGTCCCATGAAAATTTTAAACAAGTGGGATTAAGATCCTGAAGCATTTCTTCAAAGAATTGTAACAGGAGATGAAACATGGCTTTACCAGTACAATCCTGAAGACAAAACATAATCAAAGCCATGGCTACCAAGAGGTTGAAGTGGTAAGGTCAAAGCGAAAGTATAAAGGTCAAGAACAAAAGTTTTTCAGGATGCTCAGTTCATTTTGCTTGATGACTTTCTGGAGAGCCAAAGAACAATACCATCTGCTTATTATGAGAATACTCTGAGAAAGCCAAAGCTTTAGCAGAAAAATGCCCTGGAAAGCTTCACCAGTCTGTCTTTACCACGACAATGCTCCCACTCATTCATCTCGTCAAACAAGGGCAATTTTGTGAGAGTTTCCATGGGAAATCATTAGGCATCCCTCTTACAATCTTGATTTAGCTCCTTTTGACTTGTTATTGTTCCCTAACCTTAAAAAAATCTTTAAAGGGCACCCATTCTTCTTTAGTTAATAATGTAAAAAAGGCTGCATTGATGTGATTAAATTCCCAGGACCCTCTCTTCTTTAGAGATGAACTAAATGGCTGGTAACATGATTTTGAACTTGATGGAGCTCACATTGAGAAATACAGTTTATATTTTTATCTTTTAATTCCATTTTCCTACGAACTTTCTGAAGTCCACTCATACTGCAAAGATGGATGGGAAGGTATAAATATGTTATGTAGGTATAAATGTGATATATAAAATACACATTTAGGGCCGGCCCCGTGGCTCACTTGGGAGAGTGTGGCACTGGTAGCGCCGAGGTTGCGGGTTTGCATCCTACATAGGGATGGCCGGTGCGCTCACTGGCTGAGTGTGGTGAGGACCACACTGTGCGGAGGGTTGCAATCCCCTTACCAGTCAAAATAAGTAAATAAATAAACAATAAAATACACATTTAAAAAATTTAAATTATATAAGAATAAATTTAAGAAAGTAACATGTATGAGGGAAAAGTTTTACAATAAGCCTTGCATTATGGTTCTCCAGAGAAACAGAACTAATAAGATATATGTGCATACATGTATCTATATTAAAAGATTTATTATAAGGAATTGGCTCACACAGTTTAGAAGGCTGAGAAATCCCAAGATCTGTAGTCAGCAAGGTAGAGAGCAAAGAGAGCCAGGAGAGCCAATGATGTCTATTCTAGTATAAGCTTGAAGTCCTGAAAATCAGGAGAGCTGATGGTGTAAGTTCTAGTTTGAAAGCCAGCAGCTGCAAGATGCAAGAAGAGCTGACGACTTAGGACCAAAGACAGAAAAAGACAGATGTCCAAATTCATGCAGGCAAGTGGGAGGGTTATCCTTTTGTGCTCTTCAGGCCTTCAACTGATTGGATGACGGCCATCACATTAGGGAGGGTAATATTCTTTACTTAGCCTACTGATTGAAATGTTAATCTCACCAAGAAACACCATCACAGATGCACCCAGAATAATGTTTGACCAAATGTCTGAGTGTCCTGTGGCTCAGTCAAGCTGACACATAAAATTAACCATCACAAACAAGCCCCTAGGAGCTGAGTACTAGCCAATGATGAACTGTTGTTTATGTTTAATTTTACAGGTGTGACACTAGAATGAATAAGCTCTGTTCTGTATATTAATAATGAAATAAACTCACTCATTTATTCAATAAATATATATAGATCATCTACTTTCTGAAAGGTCCTGTGCTAGCTGCTAGAAATGCAGTGGTGAATAATATGTAGGTAGTTCGTTCCCTCCCAGAGTTTTTGAAGATGAATGCTAACTTACCAATTCCTTAGTTACTTGATTAATTACAGTTGTTATAAGGGCTTTCATAGCTGTTGTAAAGTATATATTTATAGAACTTTACCTAGTTTGAGTTGTAGGGTGAGAAGTGTAGTCAGGGAAGACCTCTCTGAGTTAGTGTTATTTGAGCTGATCTCTAAAGGATGAATAAAAGCTCTGAAGTGACAAGGAGTGAAAATCACAGCAGGAAAGGGAATAGCATACACTCTTATTAAGGACCTGAAGCTGAAAGGAGGGTCTGTTTAAAGAACCAAGAGCAGGGATGATGAGGTTAGAGAAATGGGTAAGCTGCCAGTTGTTGGACAGGTTTTGGAAAACAGAAGCCCATGGTTTCAGCATGCTACTGGGGCTAAATGGGCTTCACTGACTTCAGTGGTAATGATCTAATCTAAGAGGATTCATCTGTTCAGATGAACCTCAAAGTACTATGTTGAAAGAGGGAAAACCATTAACAAAGACTTTCTTTTTTTAATGACTTGCTCAGTGTTATGCATAATAAGGACAAAATTAGTCTCTTGTGTTCTGAATATTCCTATTCCCTGGTATGTACCTGCTATGGATTGAATATCCCCCCAAAACTCATTCAAGCTTGACCCCCATTGTAACAGTATGAAGAGGATGGGAAATCTGATTATGGTATTTGAAAGGTGGTGCCTTTTAAGAGGTGATTGGATCATGAGGACTCTGCCTTCATGAATGGATTGATCTGTTCATGGAGTCATGGGTTAATGGTTTAATGAGTTGTCAGGTAGTGGTTTGAATGGCTTTATAAAGAAAGCAAAGTAAGCAAGGTAACTCTCGCACTCATACCATGCTCGCCCTATGAGACCCTGTATTGCCACAGGACTCCATACAGAGTCACCACTAAGAAAAAGGCTCTCACCAGATGTGTTCCCTGAACCTTGGACTTCCCATCCTCCAAAACTGTAAGAAATAAACCTGTCTTCTTTATACTTTACCCAGTTTCAGATATTCTGTTCAGCTGTGTCTTTTCATTCTCAGAATCACATTAACAACAGTTTATTATTATTATTATTATTTTTAGTTTACATACAATAAAATTCATTCTTTGTGGAGTACAGTTCTGTAATTTTGACAGCTGTATCATTGCTCTGCATCAGTGGCAGCACTTGGTATTTCCAAGGGTTTTGTTTATTTCAGCAATTCTAATAGGTGTCGAATGGTATATCACTGCAGTTTTAATTTGAATTTTTCTAGTGACTGATGATGTTGAGCATTTGAGCCTTCTTTACACCCTTCCATATCTTATTTGACACCCCTATATTTTATTTTCTGAAGTCTCTATTCCAATATTTTACCCATTTAAAAATTTTTTTTTGTTTTCTTATTGTTGAGTTTGAGAGTTCTTTATGTATTCTGCATACAAGTCTTTAGTCTAAAATTTGCTTTACAGATATTTTCTGCCAGTCTTCAGCTTGTCTTTTCATTTTCTTAACAGTATCTAATAGTTAATTTTGATAAAGTCAAGTTTTTCAATTTTTTTTTCTTTCATGCATCCTGCCTTTGACAGAGTATCTAAAAACTTTATGTAATCCAAGATCATGAAGATTTTGTTTTAGAAGTATTGTAGTTTTATGTTTAAGTCTATGATCTGTTTTGAGTCAATTTTGGTAGTAGGGGATGAGAGAAATATATTGAAGTTCATCTTTTCTGCATATCGTCATCATTTGTTCAGCCTCATTTGTTGAAAAACTTTCCTTTCTCAATTGCAATTTTGTGAAAAATCAGCTTCCTGTATTTATGCTGATCTGTTTACATAATCTCTGTGTCTGTCTTTAGCAAATACCATACTGTCTCAATTGCACTAGCTTTATAGTAAATCTTAAAATTGGGTAATGTGAGTCCTCCCACTTTGTTTTTCTCTTTCAGAATTATTTTTTTATTTTAATCTTTTATAATTATTTGTCGAAAAGTCAGATATCTTATATATCTTATGTAAAACAATTGGAACAGAATTACGAGGGGTCTTCAAAAAGTTCATGGGAAAATTCATATTATCTTTTTATTCTATTTTTCCAGGAACTTTTCAAAGTACCCTTGTAAATAGTCTTTGTGCCTGGAAATGGTTCAACCTTTTTTTTCTTTGGGGGCCTTTAGTGTGGAGGGTAGGTGAATTAATCTAGTCAGGACTCAGACGATTTGAGGTTTGTTGTTGCCGTGGTTACCCTTAGTGTACCTCAGACTTCATATCTTCTAGCATTGTGTTGTGTTTTGGGTGGGGGCTGATTTTCCAGGTGGATTCTCTCAATATCTACTCTGCCTTCAGCTCTCAAATTTTTCCTCATTTTCTGTTTTTCTGATTAGGCCTACAGTGTTCCCCTTGATCTGGGGGAAGGTCTCCTCAGTGATCCTGCCCATCTCCTCACTGTAGGTTGCAATGGGTTTTCACTACTTTCCTAAGGCAGTAGTGTTTATTCTACCTGCCCCATACTCCCACCCCCCAAAGTTTTTCCATAGGGGATATTTAGGAGGAGAGTCTAGGGTGGGGGCTTTCATTCCATGCCCTTGCCAGCCAGGATTGTTGCTATTTTTTTTAAAGCCTGTGAGGTCAGTAGAGAAAAGTTTGCAAGAGAGGGTGCATTCTCCCTTTATTGAGGGTTCCAGGGTCTCTGCACTCACTCAGCTCACACTATTCCTTCATCCATTCTTTAATTTTTGTAGCTAACTTTTTTCCCAGTGTCCAGCTGCATCTGCCCCAGGTAGGTGAGTGCCTGCATTCTGTCTCCCTGTAGATGTCTCTCTCTCTTTAGATTTGGGGCTAGGTGGTTGCCCTATCACCTCAGCTCTCTGATAAGTTCAAGAAGTCTTGAATTTACAGCTAATCTGGCTTGTTTTGTTGTACAGCTGGGAGGGACACCATCTCTAGTTCTCTATACTTGATGCAGTAAGAAAGAAAAAGAGCTGCAACCTGATGTTCCATGGTAACAGTTCTGAGGAACTATTGTACATGTTCAATATCTATCTACCTAATGGTATACTCCTTATAATTTATTTATAGTAGCTTTTAAAAGCTAATTACCTCCTAAGTAACAAACAGTAAGTAAATTCCTTATATCAATGAAAAGGAACAATGGATGTATTTCATTTCAGAATTGCCCTAATGGTCTTTCAGCTGCCCTTCTGCCAGGAAATCAAAAATGTTCTCAACACAAAAATTATAACTATGTGAGGTAATGCATATATTAATTACCTAGATTTAGTCATTCTACAATGTGTACATACTTCAAAACATCATGTTGTACATGGTAAATACATAACAATTGTATCTGTCAATTAAAAAAATAAAATAGTAAAATAAATCTAAGAAGGGATAGCTACAGAAGGATGATTACAGCAGTACTCGTATTCAAGACAAAAACTGGGGAAAAGTAGCTCAAGAATTTTAAATTGAATTAATAAAAATATTAAGAATGTAATAAATATTGTCTGAATATTAATAATGAAGCTAAGAAATAGAAGATATTTAGTAAGATATACATACAAAAGTAAAACCCTGTACTATACTGCTGCTGTTAAATATGGTGAATATCTTTGTATGATTGTGATAACTTAATAATATCACATTCTCTTCATTTGGAATAATAGTAATAAAATACATATATATATATTCACAAACACAGGAAAGTCTGTTTCAGATTATCTAAATCATTCATTTTTTATGTATGCATACTTTGATGGGATTTTCATTTTACAGAATGATAAAATGTAACCTGACAGAAAAAATGTGGCTCTTTTCATCACTCAGTGTAGGTATGTTATCCCCGAATAGGTGCTTTTGAAATAATTGAAAGGGAACTGAATATGGGAATTTTGAGTTTAATAAATGTTTATCTAGTTTTTTAAAGTAGCAGCTTTTCCATTAAATAGTATTCATTCATAAAGCAAGTTTATTGAGTGCTTTTGATGTACTAAGAATGGTTTTGAGGGTTAGAAATCTAGCGGTGCATAAGACAGGCATAGTCCCTGCCCTTGTGAAGCCCAGATTATGGGGGAGGGAGGCGTGGAGGTGGGGCTGCTTCACTCCCAGCCTTAACAACAAAAACAGTACACAGTAACACAGTAAATTAATTTAAGGATATGACAAATGCAACAAAGAAAACAATTGGAATGAGATGTCAGAGTAACAGCAATAGTGATAATGAGGGCTTCCTTAGATGTGACTGGCGGGGGAAGGCCATCATAATAAAATTTGTATTGAAACCTGAAGGACATGAAGTTCTGCCTGGAAGAGCTTTCTAGGCAGAGACAGCAGTAAGTGCATAGGCTACAGTGGAAAAAAGCTCTGTGTTTGAAATAGGCCCTGAAAGGAAAAAACAGCTTGGTGTTAGAATGAAAAAGAAGACAGTATGCTGGAACAAAAGGGAGGACTCAGGAATGAATCCTATGATTTTTGTCTTAAGAAGGTCTAGGATAATGTGGTGCCATCAAGTGACATAGGGAAGACAGTCGGGGAGGAATTTGTTTTGGGGGTAAATTTAAAGAGAGGCGTCATTTGAACATACTAGATTTGAGATGCCTACAGGACAGCCACATCGAGATAGCTGATAGTTTGGGGGATTTTCAGTTTTGAGTTTAGGAGTGAGGTCAGGACTAGAAATAAATAGATAACATTTTTAAAGCTGTGTGATTGGCTTATGTTTTTAATATGAATAAGTAAGTCCATTTTAAATAGTTCTCAGAAATTGTCCTAAAGCAAGAAAGTGAAGGAAAGCTCTATATATTTTGAAACTATGAGAGACCTATAAACCCAAACCTCAATATAGTATAGAAATTAATATCAAATTGAGATGCAGACAAAGCTGGCAAAACATTATTGTTTAAAATAAGTGCATACCCTGAATATCAAGAGCACAAGAGGTCTTATTTGGGACCATGGAGACAAGTTATAGACTTACAGAAGTTTCTGTGCACCCAGATAAGCAGAAAGGAAGAACAAGTAGAGCAGGCAGAATGAATCACACAGATGAACAGTGTGCAAGGAAAAGTCAGACGCTGGGAGGTAGAAGAGAAGGCGTTTGTAGTAAGAAACCCTGCGGTTTGTACATCTCCACACCTTGTGATCTTAATTGGCTGGGAGAAGTAGGAGCTCAAAGAAATTGTCATGCCCATAATACTGATGCATAAGGAGCCTTTCTTGCTAGCTTGTTCACTGCATGCACTAACTTGGAATTGCTGGTCCAGAGGAACATATCTTATTCAAAAAGAGCTGTCACAAGGTATTTAAAAATATATCTCAAGAACAGAAAGGGGAGGGAATCTGAAAAGAAACACTAGAAAAATATTGCCATGGAACAAAAGAAATCTTTGGCCAAATATATTGCCTTAAATGAAAACATAGTTAATGAGCGATTGATTGCCTGAGTTAACTGCGTGAAGCACATATGTAAGTACTTTGATAAGAAGTGGTAAAACAACAGAATGAGATGGGACATATAAATGGACATATAAATCTCTTCTATGAGAAGAGATATTTTAAATCAATAATCAATAAGGAAATGACAGATAATTCAGTAAATAGTTTTGGGGTAACTGTGGAGCCATGTGGAAAAACAAAAAGTTGGAATGCTAGTTACATCTTATGTCAAACTTAATTTGATTAAAAAATGTTAAAAGTTTTTGAAGGAAGGTGTTTTTTTTGTTTTGTTTTGTTTTAATAACCTCTGAATTGGGAAAGCTCCACAGAAATGTGACATAAAACTTAGAAGTCATAAAAGAAAGACATGTTATCTATATAAAAGTATATAAGAAATTGTACATGTCAAAAAAAGTTTAAAAAGTAAAAAGAAAAATTACAAATGGTGGAAAATATTGGCAATTTATACATACTACATACAACACTTAATTTAATACTTAAAGAGTGCTGATTAGAGAAAAATTAGCAATCTTTTGGAAAATGGGTAAAGGATATGAAGATACAGTTTAAAGAAAAGAAATATGATTCCTAGGCACATTTAAACATGATTGCCCTTATGGTAAGGAAATGTAAGTTAAAACTATAATAAGGATGTCAGTTTTTACCAATCTGTAGAAAAATCAAAGAATGTTAATCACTAATATGGAGGGGCTAGAGAAACATGCACTCTTCCATAGCTGCTGAGAATGTATAGTTATATAATTTCTAAGAAGAGCATTTTGACAATATCTATCAAAATATACATGAACACGCCCCCCCTTAATCTAACAATTCTATTTCTAATAATGTATTCTACGATATGCTTGTAGATTGCCAAATGATATGGACAAGAACATGGTAGATTTAAAGTGAACCATATCAGTAATAACATTAAATATAAATAAGTGCCCCAATTAAATAGCAGACTTTGATTGGATACAAACACAAAATCTAATTCTATATTGCCTATAAGAAATACACTATATATAAAAAGACAAATAGCTTAATTATAAAAGAATGAAAAAAAATATATACCATGCTAACCCTAACCAAAAGTAAGCTTGGTTGGCTGCATTAATATCAGACAAAGTAGATTTTGGAGAAAAGAATATTACCAAGGATAAACAGGGTAATTTCATAATGATAAAGAGGTCAATTCCTGAAGAGAATATAACAAGTATAAACATTTGTATCACTCATAACAGAGCTTCCAAATCTAGGAAGCAAAAACTAACAATTGCACGAAGTAGACAAATTCACTTACATGTCAAATATTTTAACAGTGTTCTTTCAATAATTGGTGTAGCAAATAAACAGAAAACCAGTAAGTACATGGAAGATTTGAGCAACACTATTACCAAATTGACCTAACTGATATTTATAGAACAATCAACCCAACAACAGAATACTCATTTGTCGGGCCTTAAAAACTAACGCCACCTTCCTTAAGTGACATTACAAGCGGCACTATTATGGGCCCACAAGGGCGTCTTAACGTGGCAGCCTAAGACGGCACCAGGAGGAAGTAGGGTGGGAGTATCCGCAGGAACCTTGCCTTAGCCCTTATTGGCCAAATACGCGCTTCCCTGCTCATGAACACTGCGTGATTGCAATAGCTAGGCATTGAGACAGGATGCATGCTCTCGTAACCTTTAAGCTGATTGGAGGAAGTAAAAACCTCCCTTCCCCATTTGCCTTTAAAAGCAAGTGCTTGTGTCATAATAAACAGCCGCATCTGAGTGTTCTTTAACGGGCTGGTTGGGGCCTGCGGCTGTGCTCACCTCTCTTCACTGCTCTCTTCCTCTGTCTCCTCTCAACAGGGACCGGGGAAAGAGGAATCTGGGCAATCTGCCTGCCCACCAGAAGGGACACCAAGGGAGGGACTGATAGCAAGGCAAGGGCTGTTCGGGTCAGCTGGTGGCGGACCCGACATTCATTCTTTTCAGGTGCCTACACAACATTTGCTAAGTTATATGTATTCTGGGCCATAAAACAAGTCTCAATAAATTTAAAGATATGGAAGGTTATACAAGATATGTTATCTGATCACAATTGTATTAAACTGTGATTACATAATAACATAAAAATACCTAGGAAATACCCAAATATTTGAAAGGGATGTAATTCATTTCTAAATAACCTATGTTTCAAAGGAGTCAAAGGTAAATTATTTTGAAGTGAGTGATATTGAAAATAAAGGATTATATTAGAAGAGAAAACAAGTATGAAACACTGACTTCAGTTTCTAAGAAACTAGAAGAAAAGAGCAAATAACCTGTAGGTAAAAAAAAAGGAGATAATCACCAAATCCTATCAATTTTACCCACCAAATTTTTCTCAAATCTGTCTCCTTCATGCCATCCGGAGTGCTACTTCTTTATAATATTGGTTATAGTCAGTGGACCATAACAGATAAGAGTAGACTAGGTTGACCAGTCATTCTGGTTTGCCCAGGACTAGATGTGAAGGAGGGTGGGAGGAGGGGAGGTTGGTCCCTGGCACTTAGTGCTTAATACTGGGAAAGTCCCAGGCAAACTAGGATGAGTGGTTACCCTTGTGTATGTTTTGGAGCCATTCCTCGGGCTTGAATCCTTTCCTTATCACTTAGAAGTAACTTTGGACAAATGACAAATCCTCTGTGCCTCAAATGCCTCATCTGGAAATGAGTATTATAATAGTAGCTATCTTAAAGAGTTAATGAGAGAATCAGATGAGTTATGGACATGTAAAGTACTTAAAGCATATTCAATATGAGCACTGAATTAAAGTTAGCAATGGTGGTGTTAGTGATAGTAGTTGAGGATTTAGGTCTTTTTTGTTTTGTTTTAAGTTCTAAGTGATGGTTTACTGTATCATTGTTGCATTCTAGACTTACCATGCTTCAGGCTTTCTTTCAAATGTGCCAGAGTTGTCTTTCTAAACACAAATATAATAACATCAGTTTTCTTGAAATACTTCAGCAGCTCCTTAGCATCCTTAGGGCAAAGTCCGAATTTCATAGTAATGCTGACAAAGCCCAGCATTTACTCATAACTCATTCTTTCCTTCCGTACTTATTCACTGGTCTTTCTCTTGTTCGAGCCTTGCATGTACTGTTTTCTCAACTAGATTTTTTTTTTTTTTCTGTTTGTCCTACCCCTAGATCTTTCTCCTGACTAATCTCCTCGCTCATTACCTTACCAACCTCAGTTCCCAACTTCCCCAACCTCCGCCCAACCCCTTCCCTATCAAAAGTAGGTTAGGTTGGCTTCTTGTGTACTCCCACAACACTGTTACTGGTGTCACTGATTATGCTATATTATTATAGTATATTATGTACTACATATATTGTGCTGTATGACTATATTACTGGTTTTTTATCAACCTTCTTTGCACTCGTAGCAGACAAAACATGTACATAAGGTACAATAGAGTAGGTTTTCCCAAATTTAGCATGTTTCTTCTTCCAGCATTGCCCAGCCTTCCCTCTATTTCCATGCAGAATTCTAATTGGTTCTTCAAAACAGTTTATCTTGAGCACCTAATATTTGAATATTTTTATGACATTCTCTGTCTTCCCTACCGACTTCCCTTAAGTCGATCATTTCTTATTTACTATGTTAGTAATTTCTCTGTTTTTTATCATAGCACTGAACACACTGTATTGTTTTCCATTCTAGATTGCAACAATGTCAAGTTGTTATTTAGGATCTACAATGGGCACTATGTAAGATCCTGGGGGTACACTGATGAGCAAAGCCGACTTTGTCCCTGTTTTCTTGCTGCTTACAGTCTAAAGAGAGAAATAAAAAACTAATGATATTAAGAGTAAATATGAAATTGAAAATTTCATAGTGCAGTGAAAGAGATGTTATGAAAGGATATAATAGGGATTTGACTTTGAAAAAGTGACTGTCAAACTTAAAATTGAAGATTAAGGAGGAGTTAACTATGTGAAGAGAGAAGTGCAATACCAGTCAGAGGGAACTAGAAATGAAGATCCTTGTGTAATTGTGTCTTTAGAAGGCTAGTGTGGCTAGAGTAACACTTGGAAAGGCGACTGGCTATAGTAGAAACTCATTGGAGGGGAACTGTTGGCAGCATGTAGGCTGTTTTGGCAGCCCAGGTGAAAGAGATGATGATAGTTTGGATGAGATGATGGTAGTTTGGACGAGGCTGATGATGTTACAGACTGAGAAAAAATTGAGAGACTTTTAGAAAGAAAAATTGATTGCTGCATAGTGGTAAATTGGATCTTCATGGCTATGGGATTGAAAGGTTAAGATGAGAGTTGTAAAAAATATTATTTGTAAATTTCTTCTGTTGTTCCTAACTGTATGGCCTATGTCCTCTTCACTGTTATATCTATCTGCTCAGCACCTTATTGAGCACATGGCATACATACGTCAAGTAAATATTTGTTGAAAATAAGTGAGCATTGTTTTATTTATGAAGTTATATTCAACTGCAATATAAATTATATGAGTAGGAAATGCATTATTCAATATACTAAAACCTAATAATTTGTTCTTTATTTTAAAATTTAATACTACATCAAATAGGACCTGGAGTATAGTTTATCTTTGTACAGTCTTTTAAAATAAAATTTGTGAGTGACAAGCTAGTATAAAGTAATTTGGTGAGAGAAATGATGATAAAACACTTCTAAATTCTGTAAAACCCTTGATATTTTCCTTCTTATTTAGATGGTCCCCAAAGTTTTTGCTTTTTTCTCTTTGTGACACTTCAGGCTTATAAACAATTCAAGCTTTTCATCATAGACACAAATTAGGAAGAGAATATTAAAATCTGGTTTCCTCCAGTTTCTACTGCCCTTCTTAATTATTTTGAATTATTAACACACACACACACAATTTATTGTGGAAAATGTTGTTACTGGAAATGTGAAGTATTTAGGATCAGTATTGTTCTTAAAGTAAGGAATTAAAACTGGTGTAACTTTTTTTTCTAATACCTTAATTTATTTTATTCTTAAAATATTTATAATAAGTAATACTGATGTTTTAATAACAAATCCTAACATCAGAGCCAATAATATTCAAAATACCTATGTGGATGTGTTTTACAGGTGTGTTCTGCTCCCCCTTTTGGGAATGAAGCCTCCCCAGCAAAGCCTATACCTGCTTGTTGATTCTGTTGATGAAGGGTGTAACGTTACTGAAGGTGAACAAACGTCTACCAGCTTATCTGGGACTGTTGCAGAACTTTTAGCTGGTCACCATGAGTTCTTTCCACCATGGCTACTGCTGCTCTGTTCTGCCCGAAAGCAGAGTAAGGCTGTTACTAAAATGTTTACTGGTAAGCATAATTACTGCTATCCTCAAATGTTTTTCATTGTTGAACTAGTATATGTGCTTTTTTCTTAGAGGAATGTGTGCAGTTGAAAATCTGAATGCTGCATTTGCTCCTTCTGTCAGTTATTCTCAACTGTACCTTTTTGAAGTTATATTAAAAACAAGATGTAGCATGTTTTAAGATCATTTAAACATTGCCTTTTTTCGAGATTCTTTTCCTAACTGCCTTAGCAAATGTTAGGAGTATTTCTGCCATATTTGTTGCTATATAGCTATGGGGCTGCATTTATTATGCTGTTGTGTCATGAGCAGTTTTCATATTTCTTCTAACTAGACTGAGTATCTGAAAAGTAATGAATATGCCTCTTTAAACAAATCAATGGCAGTTACTCAAAGGCTTTTTTCTGGGTGTAAGAGAGGCAGAGCTAACGGCCCTTTAGGATACCTATTGAAATACATAATTTTTTAACCCTTTTCTGATGGTTGAGAGAACAGTCTGTATAATGTATAAAATTCCATGATCGGTTTTTTTTTCCTTACTGCTTTTTTACATTTTTACTACCGTAATAAAGTTGTAATTAGATTATGTAAAGTATTCTTTGTGGGAAATAAAAGGGGTGTAAAACCAGGACCTCTCACAGGATTTAGAGTGTAATTAGAGAGATATTAATTAAGTTAATGGTTAATTAGACATATCACTTTTAAGTAATTCTGTACATTTTACAGTATGGTGGAAACTTATTAATTCATTAAAATGATTTTCTATAACCAGCTTTATTTCCTCTATCAGGTTGTCTCTCAGATCCCCTTGTTACTAATGGCATAGCTTTTGGTTTTATATATAGTATTCTTATGCAACTTATTTATATTCTCTGTGCCTCAGTTTTCTCATCTATAAGATGGGGATTATAAAATTACTTTTTTTATAGGATTTTTGTAAGGCTAAATGACAAATTACATCTGAAGCACTTAGGACAATACCTAATATATAAAGTGCTTCATAGATGTATTTTTTATTATTTTACTCTCTTTGTTAGCAAACATTATTTTTTGAGCCCTATTTCTATTACTGCTTATAAATCCAGTTTATTGGTTTCAACCGCTGGCTAGTATTCCTTCCCATGAATAAATTTCCTATTTATTTTTCTATAATCTTATTCATGGACATTTAGATTGTTTGCCGTTTTTCACTATTACAAAAAAATGTTTCATGAACATACTTGTTCACGTCATCTTGTGCACATATGCTAAATGTTTACATTATAAGCATAGACTTGGAAATGCTGAGTTGTAGAGTATGTACATTTGGAACTTTAGTTGATTTTGCCAAATTGCTACCTAGTGTGCTTAATAATGTACACACCTACCAACAACATATGAGTTTTTCCTTTTCTCTACATTTTCATCAGGCAATTTTTGTTCTTTTCAAGTCTGGTTTGTTCTAGTTTAGGGTCCTGTACTTGATGTTCTAACTGGAATGCTCTTCACTTGAACTTCTCACTGTCTTCCCATTTAAATCTCTGTTCAAGGATCAATCACACACAGGCTCTGACTATGTTTTCTATTCCAGTTTTATTTTTGCCTCCCCAGCTGCTTAGTTACACACTCTTTCTCTTCATCTGGTTTTATTTTCTTCATGATTCTTATCACTGTTTAAAATTTGTATTTTATGTGTGTTTACCTACTAGTCTATCTGCTCCACTAGGGTAGAGCCTCCATGAGAATAGGAATTTTTTCAGTTTTCTCCATTGCTGTATCTCCCCAGCATCTAGAACAGAGCTTGGAACAAAGCTGTCATTAAGTTATTTGCAAATAAATGAGTATGTATTTTCTTTGAACCACATTTTAGTAGAGAAAGCAATGAACTAGGAATCAGGAGGAACCAAATTATGGTCAGATTCCCTTACCCTTCTCCTTCCCCTGAGATGTTGTTAATTATTAAAATGCTGGGTTGTATATAAACATTTGACCACCTCTCCATTGATGGTAGATTTGGAATTTGGGGGTAAAAATTTAAGATTATTACTGAAGTTATTAATACATACTGTTAAATTGCTTTCCAAAAAGATATATATTATGCTCCTACCTTAAAGTATTGGTTTCTTTGTACTCCCACCAGTATTGAATTATATCTTTTTAATATTTATCAATTTGATATGTGAAAAATGCTACCTCACTTTTATCTGTACTTCTTGTTTACTATTGAACTCTTTCTCCTTGTATTTATTTATCTTTTTTTTTTCCTGTGAATTTTTGCTGTCTGACCTTTACATGTGCTTCCATCAGGAAGTTAGTTATTTTCTTATTGATTGTTAAGAGGGCTTTTATTTCATATTCTTTCATTCTTTGCAACTGTTTTCTTCAGCTTTTTAAAATTGTAATAATTATTTTAAAGTCTTTTATATGTACTCTAATGTAATCATTTTACATTTTATGATTTTATCCATATAGAAAGTTTTCTACTAAATGGTGTGAAATAAGGCTCTAACTTTGATAATTTATCAAACCATAAATTTTCTCAGCAATTTATTGACTCCCTTTACTATTATATCTTGATATTCCTTTTGTCATACATTAAATTTCAGTAAGTGTGCATATATGTATGTGTGTTATTGCTTATTTCTGAACTATTCATCTGCTCTTCTGAACTGTCTGTCATTATTATGCAAATGCCATGTTGATTTAGTTTTTGTAATTTTCTTGTACAGTTACTTCTCAACCCTTTTTTGCTATCAATATTATTATTCTAAATGATATATATTTACCTTTATTCTTTATTCTTTCAGATTGACTTTAATAGCATATTCTTTAAATCATAACCAACAATGATAAAACACCCAAAAATTAAGATTTTGTTAAAACTTTAATTTAAATTAGGAAAAATTTGACAATTAAAATAGGTTCTTTTCACCCATGAACATATTTCTTAATTTATTCAAGTTTTTTTCTTAGATTTTTCAGTTTTTCTTCTATTTGTCCTATAAATTTCTTCTTGCTTTTTGCTTATGTTTTAAGTTGTAATGTGTGTGTTTTGAACTGAGATGTATACATTCAAAATTAAAATTGGCAGGTGCATCACCATAGGCAGTAATATTAAGATTTTTACTATGTCTTAATTAGTCTCACCTACTCATATCTATGGACTTAACCTTTGGAAAGAGAGTTACTCTGTTTGCTGATGTATCAATTATACTGACCAGTAGCATTTTCATTAATAGCTTCAAATCAGAGTTGATGGAATAAAAATCATTTTAGCACTTAAGCAGAATTTTGACTACGTCTAAAGATTTTATCATAGGCTGTTAGCTATTGGTCTTATTATGGGACTGAAAGAAATAGCAGCCCATTTAAAAACATTTTGTGTACAAAAATTAACCCTCAAAGATTTTTATACATATTCCTTTTATCTTATTATAAAAGTAATACATGCTTCATATAGAAAATATTTTAAATGAAAGCATGCAGTGAAACATCCATCATTTGCAGATAAAATAGTGATTAACCACTCTTTAACACTTTGTGTTAAATTCTGTATGTTTCCCTGTCTTCATTGAGATCATGCTGTATATCAGTTTGATTTCCTGCATCTTACATTTAACATTGATAAGCCCTTTAGTGTTAATGTATTGTCTTTTTAATGACTATTTTAATGGCTCCATAATTTATTACTATATTAATATGCCAGAACTCACTTAACTTTCTCTTTTTATTGTTGTATTATTAGGTCTTTCTTTCATATTCCCTGTCCCCACAGTTTCTTCAGGATAATATATAATTGCAGTGAATATCAGTTTATAAATATTGCCACAGGTCCTATCATTCTGTCATGCTGCTTTCACTAGCACTGAGTAGTAGTATCATACCCTGAGAAATGTTTTAAGAATAGAAAAGTGATCCAATAGAGAAGCGGTCCAACATTTTAATAAATTATGTTTTTATACCTAGAGAAATTTTAATCACTTTTCTGTCATATCTTATAATTTTTAAGTGCTTTGATAGTAATATATTAAATTGTGTGTGTTCATAATAAGAGGATTACATGTGTGAGTATGTTAGTCAAAAGTTGCAATTAAATCGCAAACATTTTGTATCCAGTTTTTATGTAATTATTTTCTTATACAATCAATGCCTTTATGTCTACTCCCTCCCCTCAGTCCCCTATCAGACACTTGTGTTTTCTTTCACAACTTTATATTCCCATTCCCATCTTAATGAAAAGAGCAAACTTAGAATCCTGGTTCTATCACTTACTAGCTGTGTTACTTTGGTCAATACTTATCCTTTCTGAGCTTTAGCATTCTCATTGTTAAAATAGGGATACTTATCTCAAAGGCTTAACATAGAAAGAAGTTATGTTTGATAACTTTTTACAGTGTTGCCTTAGAAATAGTTAACCCTCAATAAATGTTGCTCTCTTCTATTCCTTTCTGAGGAACTAAGCCTGCTACTGTCGAGATTTAGCCTAGTTTCTGTCTTAATTTTCTTAAGTTTCAATCATGAGATCTTAGTTAATTGGGTTTAAATTACAGATATTTATTCATAATGGGTTATATGATTTTTCATGTATATTAATCAGTATGTAGAACATCACTTTGGAAACTTTAAAATACTGTATATGTAAGATAGTACTATTTTTTAAATAACTTTTTTTATTAGCAACATGAATGTTTTTCTTTTTCAACTTAAATTGTTTTAATGAATTTATAAGCCAAAAGCAAACAGACACACAAAAAAAGGAAGTGGCAAGTCATTTCATATCACTGGTTAGTGTAGATTGCTATAAAGTTTCTAGGCATGTTTTAAACCCTGCTTATGTCAAGCGTGTCTTTTTTCCTAATTGAAATATATCTTTTGAAAGTATTTCTGTTGAGAATTTAATAATTAACTGTGTGTATATATATTTAAATTACAGATTTTATTTTTTAATATAGATTTAAGGCTATGCAAATTTATTTCTTTACGTTTCATTCTTGGTAGGTTATGTTTTTCAGTAAATTTGTTCATTTCATCTAAGTACTTCAAACTTAGTATCACAAAATTGAATTTATTCTCTCCAAACCTGTTATTTATCCTTCAGTGATCTCTTTCAATACTGTTGGCCAAGCCAGAAATTAATGTCAACTTTAACTCTTCCTTCTCTCTTTCCTTCTCCACATTCAACCAAATCCTATGCAGTCTAGCTCTATTAGTAATTCACAAAGTCATCATGTATCTTTATCTTTGCTGCTGCTTCTGCTACTGTGGTTGTTCAGGCTCTTAATGATTCTCTAGCACATATCTCAGCCTCTTTTTAAAAGGTTTTGCCTCTACTCTTGCCTCATCCAGTTCCCTCTGGTCATGTTGTTGCCTTGGTGAGTTCATACACTCAGCAGTTTTTCCTTCTGTACAATAAATATACAATTGTCTAATAAATTTATGTACATCATATCATCTCCCTTCAAAAAATGAAATTATGGTTCCCTTTAAAGAACTTAAATTGAGTTTTTCAAATAGCTGTAACTACTATGTTTTTAGGTTTCTTTGAATTTTATTAAGTTTCTTTATTTGTTGCAGTTTTGTGAGCATAATTTGGCCAAATTTCATCTTAATTAGTTCAAGCTATTTATTGTAGTGTGAGATTTAATTATCTTAATTTAATAACATGTAAAATAATGTAATTTAAGGACAGTGACAGATGATATTCTAGTTGGATGTAAATATTCAATTCCATAATTAAGGCTAGTTTACATTCAAGTGTATGAGTGGGAAATACATAAATTATTTGTATGAAAAAGATCATCCTATAAAAACAAACCTTATTATGTCTTCCACAGCTTTTTTTCCTAATCATTTGGGAGTTCAGAAAAGTCTTAACAAGCTGCTTTTATGGATATGTAAGACTGTTTAATGCTTAGTATCTCTTACAATGAAGTTGAAAGAGGCACTGTAAAAATAAAAGAATAAGAAATAGTTCCAGTTGTAGATAGGAAAATTAAATTGTTTTTCTGCCATCAATGTTTTTTTACAGAAACTGAATTGCATACTAATAGGTATTAAATGGTTAATTAGTATTAATTTATTAATTGATATGTTTATTAGTTTATTCTATATTGAAGACATTCTCTTTGAATATATGGCAACTTCTATAATCCTTTTCCACTAATGATATCTTTTTTGTTTCTTCTCTAGGTTTTCGAAAAATAAGTTTAGATGATCTTCGGAAGGCGTACATTGTCAAGGATGTTCAACAGTACATTCTTCATCGTTTAGATCAAGAAGAAGCTTTGCGACAACACCTCACAAAAGAAACTGCAGAGATGTTAAATCAACTGCACATTAAAAGCAGTGGATGCTTTCTTTACCTAGAACGAGTTCTAGATGGAGTTGTAGAAAATTTTATTATGTTAAGAGAGATTCGCGACATCCCAGGAACTCTAAATGGTCTATATCTCTGGCTGTGCCAAAGACTTTTTGTAAGAAAACAATTTGCAAAGGTTCAGCCTATTTTGAATGTGATTCTTGCAGCCTGCCGACCTTTGACCATAACAGAATTATATCATGCAGTATGGACCAAGAATATGTCATTAACCTTGGAAGACTTTCAACGCAAGTTAGATGTTCTCTCCAAACTTCTTGTTGATGGACTAGGAAATACTAAAATACTGTTTCACTACAGTTTTGCAGAGTGGCTTCTGGATGTAAAACACTGTACTCAGAAGTATTTATGTAATGCAGCAGAAGGACACAGAATGTTAGCTATGAGTTATACCTGTCAAGCCAAGAATTTAACACCATTGGAAGCACAAGAATTTGCATTGCACTTAATTAATTCAAACTTACAATTAGAGACAGCTGAGTTAGCTCTGTGGATGATATGGAATGGTACACCTGTCAGAGATTCCCTGTCCACTTTAATACCCAAGGAACAAGAAGTGCTACAGCTGTTAGTTAAAGCTGGTGCTCATGTCAACAGTGAAGATGATCGCACATCATGCATAGTCCGACAGGCCTTAGAAAGAGAAGATTCCATTCGGACATTATTAGATAATGGAGCTTCAGTAAATCAGTGTGATTCAAATGGGAGAACATTATTGGCTAATGCTGCATACAGTGGCAATCTTGATGTAGTGAATTTACTTGTCTCAAGAGGATCAGATTTAGAGATAGAAGATGCTCATGGACATACACCACTCACCCTGGCTGCTAGACAAGGACATACCAAGGTGGTTAATTGTTTGATTGGGTGTGGAGCAAATGTTAATCATACTGATCAAGATGGTTGGACAGCATTAAGATCTGCTGCTTGGGGTGGCCATACTGAGGTAGTTTCTGCTTTACTTTATGCTGGTGTGAAAGTGGATTGTGCAGATGCTGATAGCCGAACAGCTTTGAGAGCAGCAGCTTGGGGAGGACACGAGGATATTGTACTGAATTTGCTGCAACATGGTGCTGAAGTTAATAAAGCTGACAATGAAGGTAGAACTGCTTTGATAGCAGCAGCATACATGGGACATAGAGAAATTGTGGAACACCTACTGGACCACGGAGCAGAAGTAAATCATGAGGATGTTGATGGCAGGACTGCACTCTCTGTAGCTGCACTTTGTGTGCCTGCAAGTAAAGGACATGCGTCAGTCGTTAGCCTTTTAATTGATCGAGGTGCTGAAGTAGATCATTGTGATAAAGATGGCATGACTCCACTGCTGGTTGCTGCCTATGAAGGACATGTTGATGTTGTTGACTTGCTTCTAGAGGGGGGAGCAGATGTAGATCACACGGATAACAATGGTCGTACACCTCTCTTAGCAGCAGCTTCTATGGGACATGCTTCAGTTGTAAACACACTTTTGTTTTGGGGTGCAGCTGTGGATAGTATTGACAGTGAGGGTAGGACAGTCCTCAGCATAGCTTCAGCACAAGGAAATGTTGAGGTGGTACGTACTCTACTGGATAGAGGGTTAGATGAAAATCACAGAGATGATGCTGGATGGACACCTTTGCATATGGCAGCTTTTGAAGGTCACAGATTAATATGTGAAGCACTTATTGAACAAGGTGCTAGAACAAATGAGACAGACAATGATGGGCGAATCCCTTTCATATTAGCTTCACAAGAGGGTCATTATGATTGTGTTCAAATATTATTGGAAAATAAATCCAATATTGATCAAAGAGGTTATGATGGAAGAAATGCACTGCGGGTTGCTGCACTGGAAGGACACAGAGACATTGTCGAATTGCTTTTTAGCCATGGAGCTGATGTTAATTACAAAGATGCTGATGGTAGGCCCACACTTTATATCTTGGCCTTAGAAAACCAGCTTTCAATGGCTGAATATTTTTTAGAAAACGGTGCCAATGTAGAAGCAAGTGATGCTGAAGGAAGGACAGCACTTCATGTTTCCTGCTGGCAAGGCCATATGGAAATGGTGCAGGTTCTGATAGCCTACCATGCTGATGTCAATGCTGCAGACAATGAAAAGCGTTCTGCTTTGCAGTCGGCAGCCTGGCAGGGCCATGTAAAAGTGGTTCAGCTTCTAATTGAGCATAGTGCTGTAGTTGACCATACATGTAATCAAGGTGCGACTGCACTCTGTATTGCAGCCCAGGAAGGGCACATTGATGTTGTGCAGGTTTTATTAGAGCACGGTGCTGACCCAAACCATGCTGATCAATTTGGACGTACTGCTATGCGCGTTGCAGCCAAAAATGGACATTCTCAAATAATTAAATTATTAGAAAAATATGGTGCATCTAGTTTGAATGGCTGTTCCCCCTCTCCTGTTCACACAATGGAGCAAAAACCTCTACAGTCAGTGTCTTCAAAAATGCAATCCCTAACAATTAAATCAAACAGCTCTGGCAGTACTGGTGGTGGAGATATGCAGCCTTCATTACGAGGTTTACCCAATGGGCCAGCACATGCATTCAGTTCTCCTTCAGAATCTCCAGATTCTACAGTTGATCGGCAGAAGTCATCATTATCAAATAATTCCCTGAAAAGCTCAAAAAATTCATCTTTGAGAACTACTTCATCTACAGCAACGGCTCAAACAGTGCCAATTGACAGCTTTCATAACTTGTCATTTACGGAACAAATTCAGCAGCATTCATTGCCACGCAGTAGAAGTCGGCAGTCAATTGTTTCCCCATCTTCCACAACACAGTCCTTAGGACAGAGTCATAATTCACCTAGTAGTGAGTTTGAGTGGAGTCAGGTAAAGCCCAGTTTGAAGTCAACTAAAGCAAATAAAGGGGCAAAATCAGAAAATTCCAGCAAATCTGAGTCAGCTGGAAAAAAAGCTAAACAAAGTAATTCTTCACAGCCAAAGGTTTTAGAATATGAAATGACTCAGTTTGATAAAAGAGGTCCGATAGCCAAATCTGGGACTAGTGCCCCACCTAAACAAATGCCAGCAGAATCTCAGTGCAAGATTACGATACCTTCAACTCAGCAGGAAATTGGTCGAACTCAACAGCAATTTCTCATTCACCAACAAAGTGGTGAACAGAAGAAGAGAAATGGAATAATGACAAATCCAAATTATCATCTTCAGAGCAACCAAGTTTTTCTTGGTAGGGTTTCAGTCCCACGAACAGCACAAGATAGAGGGCATCAGGAAGTGTTAGAGGGGTATCCTTCCTCAGAGACAGAATTAAGCCTTAAACAAGCCCTGAAGCTTCAGATTGAGGGTTCTGATCCTAGCTTCAACTATAAAAAAGAAACGCCATTATAAAAGGTAATATTTTGTCAGCATAAAAAATAAAATATCAAAAGTATAGTTACCTCTACTTTTAATGCTGCTTTCTCTAATATTAACAGGGCCAATTCCCTCACCTTCTTCTAGTCTATTCAGATCTCATCTTCTCAGACAGACCTCCCCTTATCACCCTTTTAAATTTGCATTCTCCTTTTCCCTTTTCCTGCTTTATGTTATCCAAAGCACTTATTATTTAACATACTTTATATTATTTTACTATGTTTACTATTTGTCTTCCCCAACTAAAATGTAAGCTTTGTGAAGGTACAGATTTTTATCTGTTTTGTTTCCTGCTATATTTTATGTACTTGGAATAGTGCTTAGATCTGTGGAAGTTTCTCAATAGAAATTTGTTAAGTAAGTGAATGAATGAATTAGTGAATGAATGAATGGATATACTATTTATGGATCCCAGATTAAGAATTCTTTTCTATACAGCATTTTCCTCTCTTAAAAGCTCTTTCATGGTGATAGAGGGAGGGGCTATTTCTGTAATATCCATCTTTTGGTTTGAATAAAATAGTGTATGTAACGCTTAGTAGATAGGAAATGTTAATTTCATTCCTTTCCACCCAGAAAGAAGCCAAATATTTTAATCAGTAAAAGACAATTTTTAGTATGACAGATCTCTTAAGAATCTTTTAAGTAATATTTTCACATACCAAGAATAGGTGTGGAAGATGTTAAATGGATATATTGGTAAGATGGGTATTTAGGGTCCATCATATTTAAATAAAAAAGTCATAATTACTAAATGAAAACATCATCCTTTTCCCTACTACAAGGAGCGTTCACTAATTATATAGAGGAAGTTACAGGGAATATAGATAGGCACATAATTTTTATATTATCAATACTTTTTCAGAAGCACATTTCCTATACTGGAGATAAATCTGAAGATTTCACTAGGAATCTTTGCTAGCTTATACTACAACTATATTTATCCCACTTTGCTTAATCATTTTTCTTTCTCTAACGAAATTGCACTCTTTCCTCAAGCAAACCGAAATCTCTCTCTTTTGCTTCTTTTGTCTTTGGGGATATATTTTAATATAGGTGAAACATAATTATTATTAAAAAAATCCCTTATGTCTTCTAATAATAAACATAGATTCAATGAGAATCTATGGGCAACCAGTCAAATGTCATTCAACAAAAATTTGTATGAAGTAGTTAATTCAGTCTCCAGTGTGATTTATTTTTTAAATATTTAATTCTGATGGTACAGCCCTCCCACTTTCATGACATCTTTTGTAAAGGCAAAGTCTAAATATGTATTAAACAGAAACAAATGAATTAAGGTAAACTTTTTGTGCAATCTTTAAAAGCAACTTATAAGTTAAATAATGAAAAGACATCTAATAGATAAGTCTATTTTGTGCTTTATATGGTAAATATAGATAAATAAATGTACATATTCTTATACAAAGTCTTAAAACTATATGTACTTATATGATAAGTGTAATATAGAAATTAATTTTTTTTTTTAACTTTTACCTTAGTTTCCTGTTCTGTGAAACAGAAGACATTGTGATTGGTGTGGTTCTTCAGCTACTGGATGAAAACATGAAATGCCTATTGATTTGCTGGGAAAAAAAATGAAGAATGTGATATCTGCAGTACAATTACCTTAATTACTGTAATGTGCCTAAATAGTAAGGCTGCCTTCTCAGTGTAACTCTCTGTGCTTAAAAAATTTTATTTTGTGTGCTTTGTATTCACTACACAAGAATAAGCACTTTTAAAAAAAATGCAGATATATACTGCAGTTCCCTGATAAAAGCTAAAAAAATTGAGTAAAGTAATTTAAGTTAAGATTTGATAAATGTGCATGTGCCATGATCAAATATATATGAAAAGGCAGTGTTTCTTGTATTTATTTTTTTCTTTTTGTGGCAAAAGAAACTTAAAGCATACTGTTTTAGTCACATTTGCATCGTAGTTTATGGCCTGTTTCTTGTATCTTTAAAAGTGTTGCTTAATAAAATAAATCTTGCAGCTGTTTTATATTCACTACACCCTCAGCATTGGACAAAAATAAATTTCTATATAAATGCCACATTGAGGTGAAAAATGATTTCTTGGCAGATAAAAAAATGTTTTTAGTAGTTTAGCGAGCTGCTCAAGGTAGTTTAAATCTCGACTTTCCCTGTGGAATCCTCCTCAGCTCTGGCTAAGTGTCCAAACAACCAACCAACCAACCAGAGTATAGGCAAAACAAAGTTGATTTCATTCACTGGGATGCAGTTTCACCTTCCACTCACTTGTCATTCCATCTCCAGGAAGACAGACTATCATTCTTGAGGCATGAAAATTCTCAGGGACAAAGCCATGCCTCAGTTGCTTGTGTGTGCAGAGGGAGATGCACCTGTCTATCTGAGGGTAGATTTTTGATCCCTGAACAATTCATTGACTACCCATATCTCTTCCTTCCATCTAAATAAAATATAACTTTCAAGTGTAAATGTTAATACTGGCTTCTCTCTCAGCTGTTTCTATTTTGTAAATCACTGCATGACCTAAATAGCCCCACTGAAAAGCAAGTGGATTATTTTAATGGTTTAGTAGGATGAATATTCTTGATGAATATAGTATGTGCTGTCCTTCACAGATGACACCACTAATCCATCTGTCATAGCACACATGTATTTTTTATTTTTTATTATTATTTGTTAAAAAATGATGGATTTGCACTTTTCTATCCACATACTCTCCCGTTTTCTTCTTTGGACAATTGCATGCAAGATGGCTGGGTACCAGGGTTAAGGAAGAAGTCTGTGACCAAGGAAAGTAAAATTTGTTCAAATGAGCATGTGGCCTACAGCCTTGCCTCGCAGACGAACTCTAAACCAGTGGAGCCAGCTTAAATGGGTTCTGTGTATGTCAGGAAACATTGGCATAATGGTTTAGAAGCCAAGTTTGTGGATTTCATCTTTCAACGAGCCCTGTTAATCTTACAGAATACAGAAATTCTTTTTCTTTCCATGTGCTGTTGATGAGAAAAATGAGGAAAGAGAATTTGGAGATTCAGCACAAAACTTCTAGAAAAAAAATTTTTTTTAAATATGTCTTAGTAACAGAGGTCAGTAATGTCATTTTCATATATGAAGGACACGTGATACATTGTTTATGGAAACAAATGAGTAATTGGTTGTGGTAAATGTTTCACTTGAAACTTCATGTGAGGCTTTTCTTCTTTTGTTTTTTAAAGTCAGCAAAACTCATTGTCTATGTCATCTATAAGTCATAATCAGGACTGGGAGATAAGTTGACAAAAGTTCAGTCAATATTAGGGTGACATGGCAATATTAATAACTCAAATGTGAATGTTTCAAGTATTGAACTCTTGTCCCTATGGGACATATATTAAATACACTTAATAGGACTCTTGCAAAGTAGCCTTAAAAGTGTTAATGAGTCTAGTAATAAATATGAACACATTATTATTAGAACCAACTTTACTCATATCTCAAACAGTACATTTACATTACTGTAGAGGATGAAGCTCTAATTTCTTATTAGGTGTATTTTTCTTTAGAAAGAGAACCCTGAAAGCTGCCAGTTTTTCTAGCAACCTTGAATTATTGAAATTGTATTTATTTAATTTTTATTGTTTTTACAAAATTGCACCTTGTGGCCAAAGGGCAAAGATATGACTCATTGCATAAGGGATTTATGTTTTTCAAAGAGCTAAAAGTTTTCATATCTATACTACTATATACACTTGAAACAGTCGGTAGGAAGAGAACCTGTTGGAAAAAGAAGATTTTCAAAAGTATGTATTCCTCTAGATGTTTTTATTATTAGCACCATGCTCTAACGAACTGAGCTAACCAGCCAGCTTGGATGTTTTTATATAAATTGTTTTGGAATAGAATATAAATGACTTTCAGTTAGGATAAAGACGATAGAGGTGCTGGAGCTGCCCTGCTCTGCTTATTTGTGTCTGTGGGGGATTTAATACCATAACTAAAAATGGCTTCTGCTCCATTAAAAAATAAAAATAATCCCCCAAGTACAAAATTCCTAAATAACTATTTTTGAAATTATAATGTTTAAATTTTGTAAGTCAGTTGTTGCCACTACACAACTATGATGCCATAATGCTTATACCATTTTTATAACATTCCATCTGTGCTCATTCCCTAAAAGTCATGATTTCATAAAGGAAGTAATAAAAATACAGTAATGAAAAATATCTGAATGTTTCTAAGAAGGAAAATTGACCAGAAATCAGTGTGCACTGCAAAGTATAGCCAGTGTCTTTTGTCCCTCAACCTCAACCCCACCCCTACCAGAATCCTTGCCAGAAATAATTCACAACTTAAAAAACAGGAGTAAATATTTTTCTCGATATTGTTTTGTCTATGCAAATGTTTGTTTTGCTTATTGTCCTTCATTTACGCTTCTCGGCAAATGTAGTTGCAGACAAATGCTTTCTTTTTATTTTTCCTTGGTTTGGGGTATGTAAATAGCCTAAAATGTACATTGAATTTCACATTATAAAAGTTTTATTTTATTCCTTGTATTATATTATGCAAAAATCCCTATGTATATGAAAGTGCATAATAAATATATTTGCTTTACAGAGGATATCTTGTTTTAATTTTATCCTTGAACTAGTAGAACGTGTATGCTTATGGTAAAAACAGCTGTTTTAAGTTATTTTAAATAAATAACTGAGCAAATGAATTTGGAAACATTAAGAAAAAGTGAGATACATCACTTTCCATAGGAAGGTAGAAAAACAAAAGATTTAACCTTTATGTCTTCCTAAAGGTCTTAATGTTTGGGGTTTTTTTCTCCCTCATTATGTACTCTATTTCACCATGTCAGATTTCATACCTCTGAGAATTGCAATAATCCAATAAATTGTGTACATGTGTGCTTCTTGTTCATCAGAATATTATGGCCGTCTTACATTGGATATTTTTGGATTTAATTGCAAACACGGTCATTCATTTTCTAAATAAAATTTGTTTCTTCTTCGCTCAGTAAACTTGACTCACTTCTTCACGACCTTCTGTTCTTCTGTTTCCCACATCAGAACAAACACACACACACACACACACACACACACGTATATATCTAGGGAGAGGTTTTTTAAAAGGCTGACAGGTATTTTCTGTTCAATAATTTTATAATTACAGTGTGTTCTGCAGTAATTCTGTTCATTATATTCCTTATAAATTTGTTGGATTAAACTTACATGGAATTTTCTAGCTGGTGGTTCAAGGAAATACATTGTGAGAACTTACCAATGTCTAATGTATTCTCTCCTTTGCCCTACCTAGCTCTTGGAAGGATTCCAACTAATAGTGGTGAGATACATACTGAGGGATTATGTTGCAGAATATCTGGAAATTTTTCATTCATCGTGCAAATACATGCACTAATGCTTCAAGATATGGCCTCTGCTTGCCAGGTTTGCTATTACAGTAAAATTAAAATTATCCAATATTGAAGTAGATTCATTTTTGATTAACTGCATATTTATATTTTCACTCTTAAATTCACACTATCATTACTATACTAGCAAAATTTAGCTAAATTCTGAGCCATATTCTTAGAAGAATATTTTTAATGTTTAGAAGACCCCTGTATACTTGTAGCTTTTACTTATTCTTGGACTATATGTGTGTAGATTAATCATGGTGTATCCTGATAGAATTGATGCTACATTATTAATGGATGGTCTGTTAATCTCATTTTGTTTGTAAACTTATGTTGAGCTTTAGCATATGTACAGGAAGATACGCAAATCCTAAATTGCTATCCCAAAAATTACTACAAATCGGACAAACCTGTTTATCACCTGGATCACCATGTAGACCATAACCATAATCTCAGAAACATCTCTTGCTGCTTCCAGACTTTACCCCCAATAAAGAAAACCACTCTTCTGACTTTCATTACCATAGATTAGTATTGAATTTTTTTTTTAACTTTATACTACTTTATATGGAATCAAACAACATGTCATTTTTGTGCTCGTTTCTTTCCCTTAACATTACATTTGTGAAATTCATCCCCACTTTGTAGCAGTGGTGTGCTGTTTTTCATTGCTATGCAGCACCGTATTGTTTGTGCTTTTTATATTGTTGTGTAGTTTTCCATTGTGTGAATATACTGTACTTTTGAAAATCCATCTTACTACTAATGGACATTTGGATTATTTCCAGTTTGGGGCTCTTAAGAATACTGCCAGTAATAATATTTTTGTGCATATTTTTGGTGCCCATATGTATATATATTTTTCAAAAATATAAGTGAAACTACAAGATCTTAGGGTATGTGTATGATCAGCTTTAGTAGACAGTGCCAAATGGGTTCCGAAGTGGTTTTATCAATTTCTACTCCCACCAGTTGTTTTCAAGTCTGCATTGCTCTAAATCTTAGCCAGAATTTGGAATTTAATTTTCTTTTTCTTTCTTTCTTTTTTAAAAAATCTATTTAGTTGTGTACTAGCACTGCCTAATGGTTTGAATTTGCATTTCCCAAATGACTGATGAAATTAGTCACTTGTGTATGATTATCGTCTATTTGGATATCCTATCTTGTGGAGAAATATATGCTTTTTTTCCCCTTGAGTGTCTTAGTTTATAGAAATTCTTGTATATTTTGGATTTAAGTCCTCCTTTTTATAATATATACAATGCAAATATCTTCTCAGACTCTATGCTTTGCCCTTTCACTCTCCTAATGGACTATTTTGCTGAACAGAGATTCTTATTTAATAAAATATAATCTTTTTTAGTTAGTTATGCTTTTTCTATCCTGTTGCGTAAATATTTGCCTGTCTCAGGTCATGATGATATTCTGTTTTCTTCTAATAGCTTTATTGTTTTACCTTGATTAATTATCAAATTAATCCAGCATTATTCATTGAAAAGTTACCTATTTCTCACTGCATGTTAGTAGCACCTTTGTTATAAATCAGGTACTCTTATGTAGGTTGGTCTTTTTGTCCTTCCTTGAGCCAATATTATATCCATTTAATTACTGTGGCTTTACGATAAGATTTAATATCTAATAGTCTAGATCCTTCCACTTTTTTCTTCAAGATGGCGTTGGCTTATCTTGGCATTCTGCATTCCTGTAGAACTTTAAAATAAGCTTCTCTATTATTTTTTTAAAACCTGCTGAGATCTTGAGATTTTCATTGAACTTGATTTTTGATGAACTTGTTATATCCTTCATTTATTTACATCTTCTTTACTTTGAGTAATGGTTCTAGTTTTCTGTGTAGAAGTATATGCATCTATTAGCTATGTTAGTAGGTAATTTGTTTCTTATTGATTCTGCTGTATTTTTTATATTCTATTTTTTCTGATATATAGAAATACAGTTTAAGTGAGGCATAACTTGCATACACTAAAATTCACCCTTTTAAAGTATAGTCTGATGAGTTTGACAAGTGTATATAATACAGCCACCACAATTGAGTTATAGAATAAAACTATAATATTTATATCATATATTTACATCCTTTGTGCCCCACAATTTGGTTATCCATTTGCACGTTTATAGCATTTGAGTTATTTTCAGTTGTTGGCTACTATGAATAATGCTTCTATAAGCATTTATATTTATATATTTTTGCCAAGATATGATTTCATTTGTCTTGGTTAAATACCTATGGTAGGATTGGTGGATGGTTTAAGTTCATAAGAAACTGGCATAGGTGCACCATTTTGCATTCTCACCAGCAATGAGATTTCCAATTTCTCCACATTTTCACCCACACTTAATATTGTCAGTCTTTTTAGTTGAAATTTTAATTGAGATGATTGTAGATTTACATGCCATTGTGAGAAATAATACAGACAGATCCTATGTACACTTTATCCAGTTTCCTACCATGGTAAAATCTTACAAAACTGTAGAACAATATCAGTCAGTATGTTAACATTGATACAATTCATTGTACTCATTTGTGTGTTAATTTAGTTCTATTCAATTTATGACACGTATAGGTTGCTGTATCTACACAATGGTCAAAATACAAAACAGTTCCATCATCAGTCTTCAAAACTCAAAAACCATGGTCAAAAGAAAATCAGATTTTATCTTTTCCAGGAGATGAATTCCACTCTAACACTTTTATTCTTTCAATCCTTTTTAAAAAAAATTTTATTGAAGCATATTGATTGTAAATTTGTATGGGGTACAGAGTTGTATTTCAATACATGTATACAGTGTGTGTTGAACTGTTCAGGTTAATTACCCTATTCAATTCATTGCAAAACTTAATCGTGTGTGTGTGTGTGTGTGTGTGTGTGTGTGTGTGTGTGTGTGTGTGTGTGTGTGATGTGCAATTTCTTTCAGTCTTTTCTACACAGTTTATTGTGACCTGAAATGCTATTTTTACCTTCTCAAAATCTAATTCATCCTTAAAAGTCTAGTTAATGACTCTTCTCTGAAAATGATAAGTAATTATTGAGCCCCTATTTTATATTGATGGACTGAGGAAACAGCAGTTCATAAGACAGATAAAGTCCCTACTCACATGAAGCTCACCCTTTAGTGATGATGGTGGGCAGAGAGTGGGAACAGATTATAAACAAATATACAAATGTAATGTGCCAAGTAGAAAACTAAAGCGTAGTAGCTAGTTGGAAAGGAAAGAGTTGAGCAACAGGTCTGAAATCCATCTCAGGAAAGAAAGAAGGCAGAGGTGACCAGTCTAATCTTGCCAATATGCTAATGACAGAGCTCTAGGTGTGTAAACTAATAGTATTTGCTAGCTAGAGAGTCTTAATCTTTATAATGTTTTTAGCAGGATCTCTCTTGTCTAGAATTGCTTGAGATAAGGAAACCTTGTATTTGTGAACTTAAAGTACAGAGTTCCCTAAAAAATGTCACATAAGTAGTAAGTATATAACTATATTAGTAAAAAATAGAGATAACTGAGATGCTCACACAACTCACTTAGAAACCCCAACGATTATTCTAAGCTAGAGTGTATATAACAGTAGAAGAAAAGACCTGGAGAACTATTTCTCCTGCTTGGAGCTTCCAGATCCCTCTTGATTACTTCTATGTTTGGATTTTTTTTTTTTTTTTTTTTTTTTAGAGCTTGATACTGGGTAAGATCTCTGATTCGTGTTATCTTACTGCTTTATATTGTTGGTAAGGAAAAATCTCCTTGAGAAAATAGATTCATACTGTGTCTTGAATAACAATAATTTACATTATGAATGTTTTTTTCTGTCATTTGTTCTGCCTATTCTGATCTGACTCTATGATTCCCATGAAACTTATGAATTTTTTTTAAACCAAAAGCATCCTAATTTTCATCTAATTTTGGATCCATTACTAACCAAAATTTCTAGTATTTCTTGATCCCTACTTGCCTGATTGCTTCGGTTTCACTGATTCACAGATTGTTCATCTGTGCTAGACCTTGTTAACTGACTGACTGGGAACACTGCCTGGCCCAGCCCTGCTCTCCTCTCCCACCCCACCTCTGGTTGGTTTATACTCTTCTGAATTCCTGCTTTCCTGGCTCTAGTTTCTCTTGTTTATAAACTACTTCCAATGAGCAAACAGATTTAATTGCCTGTGTCTTCAGTTTTCACTTTCAGGAGAATTTTGTATGTTTTACATATTAAAATTATGATATTTTAACTTGTAATTTGGTTTGACTGCTCTAAATTATCTACTCATTTAAGGTTCACAACAACCCTATAGGGTAAATATTATTTTTATCTTCATTTTACAGATGAGACACCCAAGGTTTGTACTGAAGTTTATGTGGGTTGCCCAAGAGCACATAGACGGTGAGTCAAAAAGCTAGGATTGAACCCCAGCAGTCTAGCTTTAGTATTTATATTACTAATCCCTGTGCTATACTATCTTGCTATGAAAGAAAAGTAGCTTCATCCTTATGTATCACAAAATTTCTCAATGCTAGATTAAAGGATTCTCTACACTTAAGAGTCTACCAGCTACAAAAAAGCTTGTATTTTAGGCTTTCTCCGTGAATTAGGACTCTGGAGCCCACAGGGAGCACAGCATGTACACCATCAGAGGACCTCAGAGATACACAGTACCTTGTGCTATATTAGGCAAGGGGACAGCCATGTCCACACTCAGGGCTCTACCCTATTATTAGGAATTCTTCCTGTGCCACTTACTTTCATGTTGTCATTCTTATTATGTCTGGCTTTGACCTACCTTAACATTTTCAAAAACAGTTCAAGGCAAGTGTGGTCACAATAGTTAGAATCTGTACACATCTAACTCTCCATAACTGTGGTTTTCAACAAGAAATATGTCACTAGTACGGTACCTGTCTGTGCTCTGTGATTCTTAGCTGAGACAATAACCAGTGCATCTATGTGTATTTTTCATATCTAAATATAAACCTTCTTATGTCTGAAGAAATTAATGTTTGTTGTGAACATAGAGGTTACATTCAAATCAACCATCTGATCATAGAAGATTTGATGGTGATTTAATAACTTCATTAACATATTTCAGTAGGGAGATAAACGACAAGCACAGACACTCTCATACACACACACAAATTCTCATAGGAAAAGGCAATTTATGCATTTCCAAACACCAGCTAAAAATCTCTACGTGCATATTCTAAAAACACTAGTGGTCTTCCTGTCTCTTCTTTGAATAAGTAGAGTTTTTCATTCTACTTTAAAGAAATGGAAATTGGATATTGTAGATGACGCTGCATAGGTGAGGCTTATGCACGAAAGAGGACAGGAAACTCCCATCAGGTAACTTTTCCTAGTAGATAAGTCTTTGGTTCTTCCTCAGGAAATTAGGGAAAGTGTGCACATTTTGTGACTAAAATTTTAAATAACCAAATATTTTGCTTAGGAAATAATTAAGTATTAAACTTTGCATAAACTAATGTTTTCTCAAAAGATTTTTGACAGTAGAGTGTCCTGCTTTGTATTCCTTTTAGAATCTATCCTGCTAAAACACAGGTAAGAAATACATTCTGGAATCATCTTGCTTCTCTGTACCTCTCATACTCAAGTCGCTTTTACCTACGGATTCTACCCCTACCCTTTTCTGCTAGCCTTGTTTGGGGCCTCCTTGGTCTCCTTGGACCCCCTATTAACTAGTACTCCTGTCCTCTGTGCCCTGATTTCTCCACCTTTAGAAACCTATGGCAGATAAATGATCTTACAGCAGGGCTCTGATCATGTCAGACTCTTCAGCAGTCTTCAGTCTGTCTCTTCTGCAGACTTTCCTTTGTGTAGCCACCAGTTATCTTTTCAGAACATCACCCAGATTAGAACACACCTCAAACCTTCAAGGTCTCCCCTAACAGAATGCCACAGTTAATATATGGCACACTGTAAGAACCCAAATGCCCCAAGGGATCACACCCTGATCACATAAGCCCTTCTCGGCCGCACCCCATCATGGCGCTGGTTGCCCTTCTCTTCAGCATTCTCCTTCCCGCTGGCACAAATCACACGCGCCAATCAGCTCCGCCCCAAGCCCCACGCGGTATGCTAAGTAGGGATTGTATTTTAAACCAATCAGCTTTCCCTTAAAGCCCTATATATATGTGTGTGTGCTGCCTAATGAAACGAGCTCTCTCCCGTGGATCGTCAGCTGGTGTCGGACTCGTCCTTTTCACACACAAAGCCAGTCACAGACCCTCTTCCACCTTTTTTCACAGTTGCTTCTTCCTCCATTTTCTCCACCATTCCCTCCCCACAGGACGTGCACAAAATCCTCTGCTCCCACCTCATAGAAATATTTGCTATTTCTAGAACACTCTATGCCCTTTCCCAGCTATATTTCTCTGTCCACATTGGTCTTTGTCCCCATTTCCCAGCCATAGATCATTTCTTTTTAATTACTGTTGTAATTTATTTTTGTCATTTACGGGTTTTTTCTGTTTTATGCTAAACAGATTGTCTCCTTTTCTCCCACTGTAATCTTCACTTAGATAGAAATTGAGTCCTACTTAACTTTGTATCTTTTGGATTGTTTTGTACATAGCAAGTGTTCAATTACTATTCTTTGAATTGGGCTTTCTTTTCATTCAAAAACAGCTGCACGGTAATGAGAAACATTTAAATCCTGCTATTTTAGGCCACTTGTTAAAACAAAACTCTTGGCTTAATCATGCTTAAACAGGAACCCAACTCTTAGTACAAAATAGTATATATTTTCTTATTTTTGCTTTCCCATCTGTTCTACTTAGTTTCTATTGAATATAACAGGAAAAAGCAAACCAATTATTCATCACTTATTCATGTAACACTCGTGGTTGACTGCTTACTCGCTTTTAGTTGATGCCCTGCCTTGACCTCTTTGTATTGGAGACAATTAAGTTGAATTCAGTTGATTCTTTTGAATGAAGAATTTAGTAGCTGTCACTGAAGTCAAGAAAACGTGTCCGTTTGTCTTTTAATTATCCAGCATGCATGGAGAACAAGCAGTTTTCAGGTATGTAGAAAGAGAAGTGTGGGCTGTTGGCCCCACTCAATGTCACAGACACATCATTTCCCCTGGCTGACCAAATCTTTCTTTGAGCATCCACCATAAATGTAGTGCAGTAATGAAAATAGCCATTGGATATGAGCCCTGGTAATAGTGACTTTGATATAAGTTTTAGAAGAAGCTGAAATGGAAACAGTTGGATCAGTGGAGAAAATAACTAATTAAAAGTGAAATAAGGGCCGAGCCCGTGGCGCACTGGGGAGAGTGCGGCGCTGGGAGCGCGGCGACGCTCCCGCCGTGGGTTCGGATCCTGTGTAGGAATGGCCGGTGCACTCACTGGCTGAGTGCCGGTCACAAAAAAGACAAAAAAAAAAAAAAAAAAGTGAAATAAAATTAGTGAAATGAAAGAATAAAAGATGTACTAGGATGGAAAAAAAAAAAAGTGTAATCTTAAAACAAAAATAGAAGCCCTAACAAGGACACCACAATAAGATGACAAAAAACAATCAATGAAGACTATAATTTTACCTTATTTTAAACTTCAGACCAAAAACAAGCAGAAGCAGCTATTCTTACATTGGATAAAATAGACTTTAAACCTAAAGACATAAAAAGAGACAAAGAAGGCCACTATATAATTATAAAAGGATTGATCCAGCTATAAGAAATAACTATCATAAATATATATGCACCCAATACTGGAGAACCCAGATATATAAAGCAAACACTCTTAGACTAAAGAAAGAAATACGCCATAATACATTAATAGTAGGTGACCAGAATACCCCTCTCTCAGTATGAGACAGATCTTCCAGGCAACAAATTAACAAAGAGACACAGGATTTAATCTACACCTTAGAGAACCAGACCTGGCAGATATATACAGAACATTTCCCCCAACAACTAAAGAATATACTTTGTTCTCATCAGCTCATTATCATGGAGCATTCTCCAGGATAGACCACATATTAGGTCACAAGTCTTGCCTCAGCAAATTTTTCAAAAATGGAAATCATTCCAAATATCTTTTCAGACCACAGTGGACAAAAAATTGGAAATTAATATTAAGCAAAACTTGGGAAACTAAACAAATACATGGAAACTAAAGAATAGGCTCCTGAATGACCTATAGGTCCAAGAAAAAATTAAACAGGAAATCAAAAAATTTCTAAAAACTAATGAAAATAAACATACAACATACTGAAACCTGTGGGATACTGCAAAAGCAGTACTAAGAGTCAGATTTATTGCAATAAATGCTTACATCAAAAGAATGGAGAGGCTTCAAATAGATGATCTAACACTAAACTTCAAAGAACTTGAAAAACAACAATCCAAATTTAAAGGTAGTAGACAGAAAGAAAGAATTAAGATCAGAGCAGAACTAAATGAAATAGAGACCCAAAAAACAATAGAAAAGATCAACAAAACAAAAAGTTGGTTTTTCTAGAAAATAAATAAAATAGATAAAATATTAGCAAGGTTAACAAAAAAAAGAAAAGAAAAGAAAAGACCCAAATAACAAAAATCAGAAATGAAAAGGAAGACATTACAACCAATACCACAGAAATACAAAGAATCATTAGAGACTGCTATAAGCAACTGTGTGACAACAAATATGAAAATCTGGAAGAAATGGATAATTTTCTAGACACATACAAACTACCAAGACTGAACCAAGAAGAGACAGAAAATCTGAACAGATCAAGCAAGGAGATTGAAGTGGTAATTAGCAATCTTCCAACAAAGAAAAGTACAGGTCCGGATGGCTTTATAGTTGAACTCTATCAAACTTTTAAAGGGGCGTTAATACCAATTCTCCCAAACTTATTCTATGAGGCCAACATAACTCTGATACTAAAACCAGATAAAGACACAACAAAAAAAGAAAATTAAAGGCCAATATCCTTGATGAACTTAGATGCAAAAATCCTCAACAAAATTTTAGCAATCAGAATACAACAACATATTAAAAAATATTACACACTATGATCAAGTGGGATTCATCTCAGGGATGCAAGGATGGTTCAACATACAAAAGTCAATAAATGTGATACATCACATCAACAAACTCACAGACAAAGACCATATGATTACCTCAATAGATGCTGAAAAAGCATTTGACAAAATTCAACATCTCTTCATGAAAAAGACTCTCAACAAATTAGGTATAGAAGGAAAATATCTCAACACAATAAAAGCCATTTATAACAAGCCCACCACCAGTATCATTCTGAGTGGGGAAAAACTGAGGGCCTTTCCCTTAAGAACAGAAGCAAGACAAGGATGCCCACTCTTACTACTTCTATTTAACATAGTACTGGAAGTACTAGCCAGAGCAATCAGGCAAGAGAAAGAAATAAAGGGAATCCAGATTGGAAAAGGCAAAGTCAAACTTTCCCTATTTGTAGAAGACATGATATGATATATAGAAAAACCTAAAGACTCTATCAAATAACTCCTAGAGCTGGTTAAAAACTTCAGTAATGTTGCAGGATACAAAATAAATGCCCCCAAATCAGTTGCATTTATATACTCAAATAATGAAAGAGAAATAAAGAAAGTAAGCCCATTTACAATTGTTATGAAAAAAATAAGATACATAGGGATTAATTTAACCAAAGAGGTGAAAAACCTCTACAATGAGAACTACAAACCACTTCTGAAAGAAATTAAAGAAGACACAAAAGGATGAAAAGATATTCTGTGCTCTTGGATTGGAATAATTAACACTGTGAAGATGTTTATACTACCCAAAGCAATCTACAGATTCAATGCAATCCCCATTAAAATACCAATGACATTCTTCACAGAAATGGAAAAGACAATCTTATCCTTCATATGGAACAACAAAAGATCCCAAATAGCCAAAGCAATCCTGACCAAATAAATAAATAAATAAATAAATGAAGCCAGAGGTTGTCACTACCTGTTTGAAGTCACCACCTGACTTCAAATTATACTACAAAGCAATTGTAACCCAAACAGCATGGTACTGATATAAAAATGGACATTTAGACCAGTGGAGTAGAATTGAGAACCCAGAAATCACCCCTTAGTCTTATAGCCATCTGATATTGGACAAAGGCAACAAAAATCTACATTGGGGAAAAGACTGCCTCTTCAACAAGTGGTGCTGGGAAGACTCGATATCCATATGCAGAAGAATGAAACTAGATATGCACCTCTCACCATACACTAAAATCAACTCAAAATGGATTAAAGACTTAAGCATAAGACCTGAAACTGTAACATTACTAAGGGAAAATGTAGGTGAAACACTTCAGCAACTAGGTCTGGGCACAGACTTCATGAACATGAGCCTGAAAGCACAAGCAGTGAAAGAAAAAATAAACAAATGGGACTATATCAAACTAAAAAGCTTCTGCACAGCAAAGGAAACAATCAACAGAGTGAAATGACAACCTACAGAGTTTGCTAACTGTGCATCCGGCAACAGATTGGTATCCATAATATACAAGGAACTCAAGCAATTATACAGTAACAAAACAAATAACCCAATTAAAAAATGGGCAAAGGAGCTGAATAGACATTTTTCAAAGGAAGACATACAAATTGCCAACAGGTACATGCAAAAATGCTCAACATAACTAGTCATCAGGGAAATGAAAATTAATACCACAGTGAGATACCACCTCAGTTAGACTGACTAGAATCAAATGGACAGTGAATAACAAGTGCTGTCAAGGATGTGGAGAGAAGGGAACATTCCTACACTGTTGGTGGGAATGTAAATTAGTACAACCACTATGGAAAACACTGTGGAGTTTTCTGAAACAACTACAGATAGATCTTCCATGCTATCCAGCAATCCAAGTTCTGGGTATATGCCCAGAGGAATGGAAATCATTGTGTTGAAAGGATACTTGCACTCCCATATTCATCACAGCTCTGTTTAGAATAACCAAGACATGGAACCAACCTAAATGTCCATCGATTGATGATTAGATACGGAAAATGTGGTTTATATACACTATGGAATACTACTCTGCCATAAAGAAGAATGAAATACGATCACTTATAACAACATGGATGAGGCTGGAGGAAATTATGTTGAGTGAAATAAGCAAAACAAAGAGAGATAAATACTGCATGTACTCACTCATATGTGAGAGCTAAAAGAGAAAGACAGAAGGAAAGAAAAACCACAGTAGTGCATTGAACTGTCAGAGGTAGAGAACATTCATTCCTTGGGCTACAAAGTGGAGTGGGGGGGAGGGAGAGGGAGGTTGGGGATAATTGGGTGGGGGACATGGGGTACAGATGCAATTCGTGGTAATGGGTATGCTGCCAGTATAAATCTGGCCCTCGCATCATGGGCATGAGGGGTGACAATCAGCTTTGTATCTCATGAATATTCATAACCAATAAATAAATAAATAAATAAATAAACTTCTGGATTATATTCTCATTTGATTTGTGCAAAAAAATACTCTTCATTAAACTGTGAATTAAATTCTATTCATACATTTCTCTTTTTTTGGTTTAGTGATTTTATTTTTTTAATTTTATTTTTAATTGTTCATATTTGTGGAGTACAGTGTGTTGTCTCAATATATGCATATATTTTACAATGACTCACTTAAGGTAACAGTGTATCCATCACCTAAACATTTATCTTTTCTTTCAGATGATTGCATTTAAGATCCTCTTTTCTAACTATTTAGAAATGTATAATATATTATTAGCTATAATCAGCCTAGAACACAGAACCTATTCTTCTTATCTGCCTATAACTTTGCAACATTTTATCTACCTGTTCCCCTCCCCCCGAGACCCCCTTCCCCTTTCAACCTCTGATAACCATTATTCTACTCACTACTTCTATATTCATACAATTTTTTATTTGGTTTTTTATTTATTTTTATTTATTTTTTACTTTTTAAATTTGATTGTTATATTCACTCTCTAGTTAAATTCTTAATAACATTGAGAATTTGTCAAAAGAGTATTAACTGTGAAAATTATTAGACTGGCCTCACTTAAATACAAAGAGTACTTTATTCTTTCATTCTTTTGTGTTCTAATGCTTTTAATCTCTGTCTTGGACAATTCTGTTTGTTATAAACAATGAGTTTATTTCAGTGCCAGCAACTGTCCATTGGAAGTGCAATTTATTTATTTAGTCAATAAATACTTATTGAATACTTAATGTCTACTTGTTACAAAGTGATAAACAAGAAAAGCACAATTTCTGCCCATAAAAAATTTATATCCTAACAGGCTTTATTTTAGAGAGAGTAAAATAAGTTATAGAGCAGAATTAGAAGGTAAGCTCTGTGAGAGCAGAGGCATCTTCTCTTTTGTTCACGCCTATATTTCCAGCAGTTCTAGGCATAAAAGAGGTGCTCAGTATGTATTAGTTAAACTAATGAATGAGTGATTTGAAATAGATTTGGAGCCAGAGAGATCTACAAAATCTAGAAATTTAGGGCACTTTATCGCTTTTACTTATATCATTAATAGTGTCTTTTTTCTAATCCCCAGTTGTAGAGGGAGATAATCATGCTATGTGAAAAGGCAGCTCACAAAACACAAAAAACACATTATGACCTGTGGGTAGCTAAGCTCAAACTTCCCAGGATGCTGTCTATGCTATAATTTTTTGACTGAAGGAATCAGAAACCAACTTAAGCTGAAAGGAATGTATTTTTGGGGATATGAGAATCTTATACAATTCATAGGAAATGTAAGGAAACTGACCTGGACATACATTATCTATAGATTCTAGAAAATAGATGTAGAAAAATAGCAGGAAATATTTGTTTAGGGAGTTACTACTGGTATGAATGAAGGACAATTGTTTTCATTGCCTTTGTCACTCTAATTTCCAGTGAGGTTAGACTAGGTCATGCCTCCATCCCTTACCTAGGAGAGGACAGAGCACCTAATTAAATTCCTGAATATACTATCTAGTGGAAATATCCAATTCTCTAGAGGAAATCAGGTTGCCATTAGAAAGAGGGAAGAAATCCTAGAAAAACTCAACACAGAAAACTCAGTCTATACTGCTTATATGAACTGAGGCATGTCAAGAACTGTGCAAGGTCTGAGATTTTATCCTACCCGCAAGCTCACAAGTTAGCTTGTCACAGTCTTGCAGATGCCAGCAGAAGACACAAGACTTCCGGGTTAGAGACAGAAAAAACTTTACTTTTCACAGCACAGAAGCCAGCATGAGCTTCATCTTTGCATAGATTTTTTCCTCACCCCCACGAGCTCCACATGAATGATTTGGAAGCAGGCCCAGGAGGATGCTGTATGCACAGTGGTTGTGCATGACAGCTAAGAAATCCAGAGCCTAGGAAACCCTCGATCTAGGAAACCTTGCAAACTTGCCCAAACTTTTCCCCATAGAGAGCCATTGTCTTTATTATCTTGGACAGCAAAGAAATCACCCTCTGCACTGGAAGTAGATACTGTATCTCCAAGGCTATTTACTATACAAACACCTTTGAAAGGATAGTACACAATAAAAGATGTTATAAAATGGGCAGAAATATAAGAGACTATGGAGAATTGTCTCCCAACAAGATGAGAGGATGAGTTAAGATGGGTAAAGAGGGACATTGATACATGAATGTCTGATTTAAATCAGCGATGGAAGAGAAAGCAAGTGCCTAGAACATTAGAATTAAAGTTCAATGGAACTAGGGGATAAATATAAGACTAGGGTCACATAGCTAAGTGATTTGGGTTTTATAGATTCAGAAAGAGCCAGGTACTGGTGTTGATGCTTGCACTGGAGTTATCCTCAAACCCTGATTTTTGTTTGAAGAATTGTATGAATGTATTTGTGAATATGGTGCAGGAGCACGTAGAGATCAGGCAGAGCTCAATTTGGAATTCAACCAAGAAGTCAGCTTCACTGCATTGCCTTAGTGACAGAGCACTTAACCCCGGACACTGCGCTCAGTGTGCTGTCCTTCAGTATTAATTCCCAGCATAGCAGCAGGGCCCTTCACAGGCTTCTAAGACGGAGGAAGACTGTGTTCATCATGCTTTGAAATATTTTCCCCATCAAATCTTAACTGTGTATGATATAGATGTCTTCTCTGCCTAAGCTCACAGGTACTTCCTGAGAGAACAGAAGCCAAATTTTGTTATTTTTGGTCCCAGCCCTTCCCGTAGGGCAGTAATGAGAGTATGAATGTGGGACCTGAACCAAGAGTGACACCCTAGAACCTTTTTTTTTTTTTTTAAATAAAAAAGTGTTTTATTTTATTTTATTTTTATTTTTATTTTTTTTCCTTAATTTTATTTTGTCAATATACAATGTGGTTGATTATTGTGGCCTTTTACCGAAACCCCCTCCCTCCTCCCTCTCCCCCCTCCCTCCCAACAATGTCCTTTCTGTTTGCTTGTCGTATCAACTTCAAGTAATTGTGGTTGTTATATCTTCTTCCCCCGCCCCCCCCAGTTTGTGTGTGTGTATGTGTGTGAATTTATTTATTTATTTTTAGCTCCCACCAATAAGTGAGAACATGTGGTATTTCTCTTTCTGTGCCTGACTTGTTTCACTTAATATAATTCTCTCAAGGTCCATCCATGTTGTTGCAAATGGCAGTATTTCATTCGTTTTTATAGCTGAGTAGTATTCCATTGTGTAGATGTACCACATTTTCCGTATCCACTCATCTGATGTTGGACATTTGGGCTGGTTCCAACTCTTGGCTATTGTAAAGAGTGCTGCAATGAACATTGGGGAACAGGTATACCTTCGACTTGATGATTTCCATTCCTCTGGGTATATTCCCAACAGTGGGATAGCTGGGTCATATGGTAGATCTATCTGCAATTGTTTGAGGAACCTCCATACCATTTTCCATAGAGGCTGCACCATTTTGCAGTCCCACCAACAATGGATGAGAGTTCCTTTTTCTCCGCAACCTGGCCAGCATTTACCGTTCAGAGTCTTTTGGATTTTAGCCATCCTAACTGGGGTGAGATGGTATCTCAGTGTGGTTTTGATTTGCATTTCCCGGATGCTGAGTGATGTTGAGCATTTTTCATATGTCTGTTGGCCATTTGTATATCTTCCTTAGAGAAATGCCTACTTAGCTCTTTTGCCCATTTTTTAATTGGGTTGCTTGTTTTTTTCTTGTAAAGTTGTTTGAGTTCCTTATATATTCTGGATATTAATCCTTTGTCAGATGTATATTTTGCAAATATTTTCTCCCACTCTGTTGGTTGTCTTTTAACTCTGTTAATTGTTTCTTTTGCTGTGCGGAAGCTCTTTAGTTTGATATAATCCCATTTGTTTATTTTTCCTTTGGTTGCCTGTGCTTTTGGGGTCATATTCATGAAGTCTGTGTCCAGTCCTATTTCCTGAAGTTTCTCTCCTATGTTTTCTTTAAGAAGTTTTCTTGTTTCAGGGTGTATATTTAATTCTTTAATCCATTTTGAGTTGACTTTAGTGTATGGTGAAAGGTATGGGTCTAGTTTCATTCTCCTGCATATTGATATCCAGTTCTCCCAGCACCATTTGCTAAAGAGGCAGTCTCTTACCCGGGGCAAGTGTGGCATGGTCTCTAGTTATTGTGCCTCTCAGAAAGATAGGAGGAAACAGTTCTTGGTTTCCATATTAAAAATATATTGATCACTTAGGGGTAAACATTAATAATAAAGGAAAAACAGCCTGAAGGCAGTCTTTTTGTTCTTGTTTTTTGTTTTTTAACTTAAGCACAAGGTAATACAAGTTAAAGTTAGAGTCAGGATTTAAAAGTAGTTAGTCCCTTTAGGTGGATGATTCCAACTACAGAATTTTAAAAATATTTTTTAAGGAAAATAAAAACTGCTAAGTCATTTTTGATATTTAAGAAATGAAAAGCTAGTGGGAATATAAACTAAAACTTCTATTAAGCAAGAAATGTATTATCACATAAATATATATATATATATATATATATATACACAGATATATATAAAAAACACTTGTCTGAAGTATTTCCTCTTTTTTTGTGGTGATCCTACTCAAATCCTGAATGACAAATTACTCAATGTACTTCACAATATTGGAAAGAAAAGCTTGGCTTCACTGCACTTAAAGCCATTATTTAGGGTGTATGTCAGTCAAATACACTCTCTTAAAGGAGTTCTTAAGAATAAAGGCTTGAAGGTGAATCCAGAATTTCCAATGGACAGAAAGTAATTTAAAACAAGAATGACTTTCCTTTAAGGTTTGAAAATGCAATGCATATATGGGTTGGTTTAAGAACTCTCTTTTTCAATCAATTGGTTATTATTATTAAGCTGAGAATATCATTCATCTCTGCAATAGACTTTGTTCTAGTCCTGCCTAAAACAATAATTTTAGACATGAAATTTGTCTTGATTCAGTGTATTTCCATACCCAGCTGGCCATCAGAATCACTTCAGCAGCTTGCCATGATTTTCGAAAAAATCAGCTGTGCTTGTAAACTACAGCCTTGGGTCATCTAGTTCAACTTTCTCCTTTAACAGAATGACTCAGAAAACTTAGTCTCAATCCTATGACAGATCTTCTTAATCCAAGCTGAATGAGTTTCCGTCCCCTCCTCAACCCTAAGACTTTATGTTTCTATTTTTCCCATTGATTATTTTGATATTCTTCCTTCCCCATAAGGGACTCCACAGTGAAGTTCCATTATTTCAAAGGAGAATGGATCATATTTCCTCCTTCAGCCTGTCACACAGAGAACAGAGGTACTTCTGTTTTCCCATCAGAGATCAGTACAGGAAACAGCAGCATATATCTCAGTTGTAATTTTTAATCCAATTTTTCAAGTGGAGAAAGATAGCCATGCTATGTGAAATACAACCAGGACACATGAGACACGTTATGAACCTTGAATGTGCATAGACTAAACAATATCATTGAGTTTCCTACTATTTAGAGGCATATCTGATACCTAAAAGGTCTAAGTTCCTGTAAAAAGAAATCAGTCTAAGAATTAGAGCAAGAATCTGCTCAACTACAAGAAAACTTTTACTTGCAAAAATGGTTCAGAGTTCCCATGTATTCTTCACAGGGATTCTTGCAATAACACATAACATTACTATAGTACATTTTTGAAAGTCAAGAAATTAACATTGGAGCAATATTATAACAAAACTATAGACCCTATTTGTAGTTCACAGATGTTTATATGCATTTTTAATAGTCCTATAAAATTTTATTGCATATGTTCTGAAGTTAGTAGCTAATACAGTTAGAAAAAGAAAAAACTATACAGTACAGTTTGTAAAGCAGGTAAGTTATCGCTATGTGCGGACAATGTCATTGTTTGCTTGGAAAAGCCCAAGCAAATCAACTGAAAAACTGTCCCAAGCAATTAGTGATTTTAGTAAGGCAGTGAAGTATGCAATGTGTATTTTCAGTAGTTTTCACATATACAAATAACAAACAAGTGCAACATTACAGTGAAAGAAATACACTAAAATAGCTTTTTAAAAAAAATCTATCAGAATGGCAAAAATCCTAAAATTTGACTTTGAAAAAATCTCTTTTTTTATAAAGTCCATAAGAAATAGGCATGCTCACACATTGCAAGTGGGAGTGCAAACTGCTGCGATACCGATAGAAAACAATTTACTTACTATCAAGGAAACAGCAAACTCATTTACTATTTGATCCAGCAATCCCAGTTTGGTAGTTTACCTACAGATATGCCCATACATGTATGAAATGGTGTAGGTACACACTTATTCACAGAAGCTTTGTTTGAATAATTGAAAAAGAAAATTGGCCAGTGATGATCAAAGTCCAACACACAAATGAAAACTGATAATGGCAATACATTTGAAAAACACGTCCATTGGTAAGAGACTGATTAAAATTAATTATTGTTTATAAATGGAACACTGCAATTGTAAAAAAAAGAAAAAAGAAAAAAGAATGAGAAAGCTCTCTATACACTATACTAAAAACTCTCCATCTCTAACATGCTTTGTCACGTGGGAAAAAAGCTTGCTGCAGAACAATGTGTATCTTATGCTGCCTTTTGTGTTTAAAAAGGTGACAATAATGTGTGTAAAACAGCCACTGAGACGGTCAGATAAGAAGCTAATCACCGGGTTACATATGGGAGGAGGAGGATAGGAACTGACCCATGAAACCAAAGTGGAGGCAGATTTTTTCACTGGACACCTATTATTAATTTACCAGGTACATGAATTTATTCTCAATTTAAAGAAAAGTCAATGAAACTGACAAATTTGATTTTTTGAACTTGTTTTCTAGCTTAATATTTTAAGATATTATTTATTTGCTAGAGACACTTTTAATCTTTCTCTTGAAGTAGGCCTCACCTGCCAATTTGTACAAGAGCTGGATTCATGCCATGATGACTCATTACAGTATCACCTTAGCTACCATGGCTGCAATCCATGAATCAGCTACGGATGCAAAATTGTTTCCTGCCTGAGCTGCAGGCCTTGGAAAAGGTGTGAACTTTTGTAGTCAGACTTGATTTCAAAGCTGTTATCTACTATTTCCTAGCAATATGACCTTAGGCAAATTACTTAAACTCTCTTAGCTTTGATTTTCTTTTTGCAAAATGAATATAATACCTTTACTACAAGGTTGTGAGGATTAAAGTAGTGAACATATATAAAACATTTGTGGAGGCACTAAATTGTTGCCTTTGCCTTTTTCTCTTTGTTTCCCACATGACTGGCTAAGTCTAGCAAACAGTATTTTAAATTAACTGAGGAATCAAATGTGTCCCTTTTCATTCATTAGTAAATTTTGTAGTCATTGATTACTGATTAAGTGTGAATTGTTTTGATTTAACTCGTCAGTCAGACAAGTACTTTGGCTTTTTTTTTGATACTGTGACTAAGACTATAATAGACTGAGTCTATATGTTCAAACTAAGTTAACAGTTTAAATGAATAGTGTATTCCTTCATAAAATGCTGACTAATTCCTGGCTTATAAATTTCTGGAGAAAACTTATTTCCATCAAATCACTAAATAGATTTTTGTGTGCAGGCAACCTTTTTTTCCCCCCTGACCAATAAGGATTGATTTTAGCATGTACAACTGTATGCTTTTATTTGGAGGCTAGAGGCAGAATAGCACTTTATACCTGAAGAATGCCATGCTATTAACCAGGGGGAAGCAGAGATAAATAAGAGATGAAAGCAGATTAAAAGCAAATTAGCATTAGCAATGAACTTTCTCTTCAAAGACGAGTAAATATTCCGAAATTTTCTACTTAAAAAAATGAAGGAACAGGTTAGCTCCTCCAGTGGGTTCCTGTGATTTATTTGGAATTTCTGTGAATAGATTACTGAGATTTGTAGAAACTAGTAATGAACTGTTAACGAAAAAAAAAAATTGTTCTGACACTTGTTAAAATGGTAATGAAAACTTCACTCAGGACTATTGTGGTAGGTATCAAGACTGTCAGGATAGGAGACAGAAATCAGGCTCAGTTCTGAATACAAGACCAAGTGGGAGATTTATAGCCAAGGAGCAGGTTAGAAGGTCAGGTTGTTGGATGAAAACTTTGTAACAGGAGGACATCAAAGGTAGAGGGATTCTCGCTAAACTGACTTAACAGCGTTCTTGCCGAAGGCAAGCCAGGTTGATCAGGCATAAAGTGTAGGAGATGAGAAATTTATTAAGATACCAAAAAATGATCAGATTTCAAGGGTGTGGAGGTTCTTTCTGAACTGACTTAGTAGGATCGTTGCTACAACTGACTCTGCAAGGGTGGATGGGGAAGCCCAGAGCGCAGGCCGTGTCGAGAAGAGGGCTCAGAGGACCCTGACCGCCATTTGTTCAAGGAGGGAGTCTTTGTCAGAACCTTATAGCTGAAAGTCGAGATTTACAAATAAGACATATGTACACACTTCTTCAAAGTGACTGCAGTTGGTCCCCCAAACAAATTTCTGTAGAAGTATCCTGAAACTTTATGTCATTAGCAAAATAGTTATCTCTGAGAACAATCTAAAATGAAAATAATATTGCAAGACTTGTAGTTGTGTTTGATTTATCACAGTAGTACAATATGAAGAACCACCTCAGGTCAACGAAAATTATAGTATGGACCCAAAAAGAAAGCTAGTTTTCTCTTCATCGTCTCTTGTCTTCAATGGATGAAGGCACTTTTCACCATGCTCTGAGGAAAAAATGTCTTTAGAGCCCTGTTAACAAACAACAATATAAAAAAACGGCCACTGTCATTTTTCCCCAAAAATGCTTTAAAAATAGAATGCATAGAAAAGAAAAAGGACCAATGCTGTTATTTTCCTTTTCTTTTTTCTATTTGTAGTAAAAGCTTTAGTGTAAAAAAAAAAAGTAAAAGCTTTTATTTATTTATTTATTTTATTTTATTTTGAGACGTGCTTTCCCTTAATGTGCATTTGCAGTTTCTATTAGACTTTATAAGGGATATATGCCTGCACTGATGGTGAATTCTTTAAACCAAGCTATAGTCAGAAAGGTCATAAGACAGAGAGGAACACACTGGCGCGAAGCTTCTTACAGAGCACATAGTTGAAAACATAACCTGTATTTGTATTCTCTTTCAATCCACAGGCAAAAACTTCCAGCTACCTCCCCAGATTGAAGTATCAACTCTTTAGAATGACTGGGAGGAAAATTACCTAATATCTATTAGTTTTCTGCAACAGGGAATGGAGGATTTCTCTTTTTCTTGATCATCTTAACACATTTTCATATTTCTCCCCCCACAAAGGAGACTTCTTTTGAGACACAGATTGAGTTATACCAGGGATTTGGAGAGATGATCAGCAGGCAGTGGGCACCCTTGCTGCTCCCAGGCACGTGGGAAGTTAACCCTGTAATGGCTTTAGGGGATTGAGCCATCTGTTTTTACAGTTCATTACCCTCTCACTCTCAGGAGCAACACATTCTGTAAGGAGTTGCTCTTTGCTTGCTGAGCAGTTTAGAACAAAAACTAACAATGGGATTAAATTCATTCTGCTGCCCTGCAGGTTTCCATCTCCTGGGTGCCCTCAATTTGAAGAGTAGTAACAGCAGCTCAGGAGTTGAGGAAATGAGAACAGCAGGCAGAACACATGGGTATAAAGCAATCAGGGGACGTGTTTGCAAAGAAGCAGCCTGTTTAAGATGAGCCCAACAGGCAAAGCCAGAACAGAGCCAGTGCTTCCTAACACAGCCACAGTGGATAGTTATAGGCTATGTGTTTATAGTGCATAGCTCCTTTTTCTTTCCTATCCTTTTTTTTTAAAAAAATTTTTAAGGAGAAATATATTTTAAATTACAGATCCTCCTGTATGCCCCCCTCCTCCTCAGCCAGCCTAGAATCTGTGCAGAATTTACACTTTACCAAGAGTTTACACTGAAGGCACTGTGCTAAGTGCATTATATATACTTGTTTTGCATTTAACCCTTAGAAAAGTTTATGAAATAAATTTTATTACCCTTATTTTATGAATTAAGGAGACCGTTTTACAGAGGTTAAGTAACTTGTACATTGTCAACGAAGTCAGTCAAAAGACAGAGCCAAGATTCTGTATTTGTCATTTTTGAGTGTTAAGTTGAAGGAAAAGCTGAAGAAATAGGTGGCAATTTAGGGACTATGGACAAAGTCAAGTAAGCTGAGATTGTAAATCATGAGAAACAAAAGGTGAAGGGTGACTCAATATTACCTCCGAATTCATAAAATCAATGAGGAAAATGTTAAATAGTTGTCCTGTATCTTACATATAAAAGAAGAAAGAAGGTCACGATTTAAATTTTTTTAAAAGTGTTCAGTAATAGTAAATGATTTTGTAATAGGAATAATGTAAGGATGACAAACCTCAGAAATTTTTTAAAAATTATCACATAGTTTTGGTGGAAAAGACCTGTCTGTAGGGAGGATTTGGAATTAATTGCTTTCTTAGTTACTATTTCTTACTTGTGAGATAGGAAAAGTTGACAAACTGACCATACACAAGTTAATGTGAAAGAAGAGCCAGCTGGACATGATCTTGTGAGCTGCTCATTTTCTGAGCTTTGTAGGCAGAGACCTTCAATAGCCAGGAAAACCTCCAAGAGGATTCCAAACAGTTTCAGAACATGAGAATCTGGCAAGTTGTCAACATGGGTTTGAATATGTAGGGAGTAGAAGAGTTGCCATAGGCATTTGATTATCTTTGAATTATAGGGGAAAAATTGAGATGAAAATATGATAAGCTATTATATATAAACTGATTTTGGAACAAGACCTTGATAAAAAATCAATCCCCTTACCAAAACAGAACAAGCAAAACAAAAACACCACCCACAAAACCAATCCACATCTGAAAGTGTTTTCATTCATTGTAACTACAACAATAATCTTGTGGTCATACCTTTTTACAGTGATCCATCAATTAGCGAGGATAAATACGGTATTGTTAGTTGTCATTTAGTGAAACTTGAATGTCAATGGTGTTGTGTTTTCTCTTGGTATGAAACTTAGTTCCATCCACGAAGATTCAAATGTTAAGCTGAAAATCTCTCACACCTACAGGTATGGTTTATTCCTGGCAAAATTATCTTTAGCGTCAATGTTAATTTATGCAGTGCACTTAAGGTAAAACAACAAAAAACCTTATTTTGTAGGTTTCTGTAGGGACCATTCCCTTGGTAGTTAAATTCTGGAAAGATTTTTTTAAAATAGCACATGATGTATTTACTGGAGAAAACACCAAGTTAGCATGCCGAAGACTTAGAAAGTAACCTATGCTTTGATGCTCTTTGTTTTACATTCCTTCCTGAGTCACTGTTCTATCACCTATAAAATAGAAATAAGAATTTTTGTTCTTCCAGCTATTCATACAATTATATCAAAATATTTTGCCAATCATAAAATTAGAGATATTGTACCTAGATTTTTTTTAATTTTAAAATTTAATTCTACATGTTTATGGGGTACACTGTGTTGTTTCAGTACATGCATGTATTGTATAATGATTCACTTAAAGTAGATAGCATATCCATCCCCTGAACATTTACCTTTTTTTTTGTGGTGATTATGGTCACAATCCTCTTTTCTAGCTGTTTAGAAATACACAGTATAATATTATTATATTTTACCATATATATATATATATATATATATATTTCAAATACTGGCAATTGTTAATGCTGGAGACTACTTAAAATTATTTCTTAAATTTTAATAAAATAAAAATGGTTCAGAAATAAGTTAAAGTAGTCATAAATTCCAGTATCTTCTCAATAACCAGGTAACATGGAATCTCAAATATTTATAAAGAAGAAAATAAGAAGGGACAATGAAGAGAGAAAATTTGAAAACCATATTCAGATATTGAAAGAAAATTTAATTTAATGACAGTATTTGATAATCTGTTTACATTTTGTTCAGGTGACCCTTGGCTGTGGCAATATTGCTTTGTGTCTACAGAATTCTATTTCTGTTTCGTAACTCAGTTTTTTCAGGACTTCAACGATCTTCATGGATCTCTACAGGTAAAGACCTGTCACTTCTATCTTTTCTTTCAGCTTAAGCTTGACGTCCACACCCACCCTTCACACTACACCATGTACCAACAAACATTTTCAAAGCCCCCCACCCCACCCAATTTTAATGAGCCTGGAAAAGGCCCATGTTCCATGAAGAAAGGAAGTTAAAATTGGAACAGCCAAGATCTTCAAACATACTCTTTTTTCCTCCAGAAACATGCATACATCTCCTCTACTGTGGAATAGTATGTTTTGATTAGCAACTGACACAGATTTCAAGAGCAGCTATACCCCAAAAAGCTTCCAGTGACCGTTCCCATTCATAAATAAAAGAGAGCAAAGTTAGATTTCTAGAACCACATAGCTTTATGTCTAATCCCCCACATAAGCTTTTTCATATCTGTAAGTTTCTTTTTAAAGTAAATGCATTGCAGGCAACTCAGAGGGAAAAGTACATTTAAGGGGGAGATGTGCATTTTGCCCGGGGCATTTAAGTTACTCTAAACAAAGGCTGGGTTCCAAGCAAATGTAACTTTGGAGATCAGAAGATTGCAGCTGCTGACAAATAAGTAGGTTTTGGGAATTCGCACTTGGGGAGGCCTGCTATGACTGCACAATGAGGGCCTCTTGCATTTTGTCAGTGATTATTGAGCAATCAAAACATTTAGAATTCTCATGGAGATTTGCCTGAAGCAGGCATGAACATTCTGAGGTGTAAAGTAATGATTAGTGCATGACTAGTGGTGTTGCCCTGTGGTTTTTTTTTTTTTTTTTTTTTTTTGGTCTGTTTTGGATTATCCTTAATGGGAGCAAAGAACACAAAGGATTTTCTGAACATGTACAGAGTTGTATTTTTCACGGAATAGTTGAACTATCTCCTTACATCAGAATCAGGGGATGGGCTAGAAGGTGGGGTTAGAGCTCTGTGAAATGAGCTTCTAAAAGTATCTGGTCATAGATTTATTACAAATTCCACATTCAGATTTACTTCTCTATATGACTTCTTTGCGGAATTCTGCTGTACTCTGTCCTACCACTCACAGATATGCATTCATCATAGAATTAGTAATGAAACCGAAATGGCTCTGGTGCCCCAAACTCACTGCGATCCTACAGTGCTGAAGCCATCACATCGACACTGCTTTTTTATCTTTATTCTAAGGCCCCGAGCTGATCTTAATTTTAAGTTATTTATGATGCAGAGTCCAAATTCAGATCTATACTTCAGGTCCTGGAAGAAGGAAGACAGGCCCATTCATACCAAACCTAAAATGAACTTGCTCTTTGGCTGAAGGATCAAGAGTACTGTACATAGATCCTTCATCAAAAAATGTAAGTACAGATAGGTATGAGACCTTCTAAACTGGATGATAAAGAGTCCAGTTTAATTATAAATACCTTCTGAAAGGAAAAATTATTAGACCTTGAAATAGCTTTGAAAACCTACTTTGTAGAAAACATTTTCATAGAACAACTGTGATGTATTTGCTTCAGATGGTTTCAGTGAAACTTCCTCAAAAGGGCATGCTAACCAGTCAAAGAGAAGCTAAGGTCTGACCAGGCCCGAATTAGGAACTCTTAAAAGAAGGGTGACTCAATGGCCACAGGCGATTAATATATTAATCATGAGTTTTCTCGTTTGCAACAGATAGGAATCTGTTCAAATTATTTCCAGCTGAGAGGGGACTTTATTGAAAGGCTGGACTGCCTAACCACGGAACCACAGGGTGAGCTTAGCCTAACAGGAAACTGAATCCAGGAAGCAAACACCCTTCTGTCTTTCTTCTGTTCTCTCTGGATGTAAGGGTTTATTTTTATTTTTATTTTTATTGTAGATCAGTTTCTATCATAGATTGGAGTCCTCATATTTCATAACATTGCCACTAAAGAGCAACTTCTACTCATCCCACTCTTCCCAAGGAAAAATTCCAATTGGATCACCCCTGGATAAGTCAACTCTGTCAAAGAAGGTAGGGTAATATCACTGTCAGCTTTCTTTAGAACTTGAAGGTAGAAGAGGAAGAAAAAAGCAGCACCCTAATGTAAAACAGGTGCAGTTTCTAGAAAAAAGGGCTAGTGCTTTGCAGTGAACAAAACTGGAGAGGATAATGCACCTGAGAATGAGTAGAGAAATGACTAATGTTCTCAAATTCACAATCTTTGGCAAAGGGAAATGAGGGCAGAGGAAGGCAATACAGAAATTAGAATATGGGAGGAGGGTTGGGACCAATTTTTCTGATAGATTGAGAAGAATCGAGCAGTATCATATTCAAGTGACTGTGACAAAAGTCTAGGAAATTAATAGGCTGGTGAGATAAAGACCAATATTGAGATTACTCTTTAAGAGCAAAGTTAAGGCCAGTGAGCCATTCAGGCCTTCAAACTGGTTAATCAGGTCTTCCCTGCTGGTCTTCAAAGGACCACAGCCTCAGGAGTCATGGGGCCCTCTGCCAAGTCCCAAGACTATTTGAGATTTTGGTCTTAATACCAACTGCAAAATGCATTCTTCTCTAGTTATTTAGGTTTTTATATTGAAAGTAAACTTCCAGACCCAGATGTGCTGGTGACAGAGCTCTTGTGGCTTAATCACCTCCTAAAGGCCCCACCTCTTAATACTACCACCCTGGTGATTATGTTTCATCACAGGAATTTTGAGGATCATTCAGACTATAGCACATCTCAAAATTTAATGGCTTTAAACAATCCATAATTATCTCATGTGGTTCTGTAGGTTGCCTGGCTCAACAGTGTGGTTCTCTTAGGGCCTCTTATACCATTTGATTTGATGAGAAGATATTCAAGGTGGCTTCTTTGCTCACATGTGTGGAGCTTCAGTCTTCCTTGGCCTCTCAGTCTTTCCTTAATATGTTTTGGGGTTTTTTTTTTTTTGACTTCTGGTCAAGACGGTGGGAATAGATGGTCCCCAGCATCACTCTCTCCCACAAATCAACTAATTTACAACTATTGAAAAGCAATGACAGCAAGGCTGCGACTGCTATGGCTCAGGGGAAGAGGAGGAGAGACCTACGGAGTACATGAGGGCAGGAGAAGCCAGGATGAGAGAAAGAAAAAACTGCTCCAACCATTTTGAATCCTGGCCATTTCCAGGCTGGAGCTGCTGAGCACACAGAGCAGGAGCTGGCAAAAGCCACAGTTGTGCCTTTTGGATGAAGTTGCTTGGAGGTGGCAGTGGAGAAGAGGGCCTTGGTGGCACCCAGGCCAGCAAGACCACTAATAGAGTTCCTGTGGATCCACATAGGACTGAGAAGACACAACAAATGAAAAAAAGGAGCCACTCAGAGGCCAGTGAGTCATTGCAAGGGACTCATCCCATGGGAAGTATTTGAAGCATGGGCAGTAGGGGAGATGGGCCCACCAGGAGAACACTGGGGCACAGCAAGGATAGCTGATCTGCCTCCCAATCAGCATAGGACGACTCCAAGGAGACTGGTCAGGAATACAGAATTGCATGGGGTGCAGTTTGATGAAAAGACTCAGGCCCAGACCAGTGTTTCTACCCAAGCCAGGTGCAGTGGATTGCATGAGAGCTGGAAGTACCTATAAAGTCAACCATTAAAACTAGAGCTGCACAAAAAACCTTCCCCAGGGAATCAGCAGCAAAGCAGCAATTTAGCTCAACTACGCAGCTCAAGTACTGGTCCCCACAGGAAGTTTCCCCACTTTAAAAGTAAGCAAAGGGCAACAAATTAGTTCCAGCGCAGAGTTCAAGTAGTGGGAACAGCAAATAATCCAACACAGAACTGAAAGAAAAAACAGAGTACTCATTGGGGCCTGCCTGGAGTTGGGGACCAGACCCTTGGCCTACAACCAGGCACACCACCAGTGCCACAGGGTCCGCCTGGGGTCCTGAGGTATGGAGCCAGGAGCCACCAGCAACTAATTAAGGAGCATGCCAAAAACATCACATCCATGTGGGTGGCCCACCACAACCACCACAATAACCACGGCTGCCACAAAAGTGGCTAGACCCCACATCCACCATGCAGATGGTCCACCAGCCACTGGAGTGCATTGACACAAGGAGAGTCACCAGCAGAGACCAGAGAAAAGAAGAGGATGTCTCTCTCCACAAAACCTATTTCAGAGAGACAGAAGAAGCATCTGCTGTACGATAATATTAGGGGAACTGAACACACCTCTCAGCACTGGACAGATCATCTAGGCAACAAATCAACAGAGTAACCATTACTCTTTCAGAAGGAGAGATGAAATCTAGGGTTTTCAGAGGTGGGAGGGCAAAAGGAGAGGTGATGGGGAGAGATTGGACAAAGGGCATAAAGAATAAGTATGATTTGTAACAATATATATGCAAGTAATATGGATTTTATCAACATATGTCAACATTGAACCCCCAAAATATGTATAATCAATTATGATTCAATAACATTTTTTAAAAAAAAGATGTTTTGTTTTCCAGAGCCTTCCCAACTAGCTGGGACCATCACAGAATGATACTCTCACTTCTGGCAGCTGACTTCTAAGAAGCAAGAGGTGTAAGCTGCTATGTCATTTAAGGGTTGCCCCCAGAACTAGCACAGTGTCACTTCTGTGATATTCTATTAGTCAAAGCAGACTCAGGATTTAAAAGGTGCAGAAACACACTCTAGCTCTTGATGGTTATGTGGAGAACTCACATTGCAGGAGAATGTGTAGAATAGGAGTTATTGTCACAGCCACCTTTGGAAAATAAAATATGTCACAAATTTAAAGTAAAAATATTAAGAACACAAACTTTAGATTAAAGGGCAACATACACAGGCATGCTGCTTGGGGAGATGGGGTTGATAAAAAATGGAAAGGAGCTCTGGGGAAAATGTGAGGGCAAAGTAGATTTCACTATTTGGTTATAACATAACAGGAAGTCAAGACCAAGAGAGTCAGGAATGAGTTAAGGGCTAATAAAAATTCTTTAAGAAAAACCTGACAATAAAAGTAGGAAAGAAGGGGAAAAATCAGGATTGTTGAGTGACAGCATTTGATGGCGTTCACCAGAGTAGAGAGCGGTGCAATGTGTTCATCAAACTTCACTGGCTTCTAATGTGGCTGGGGCATCAGCACAGTCCTGAGCTGGAAGATGGACTATAAAGCCAAATGCTTTTCTTATAGAAAGATCTAGAATGGCTTATTATCTAAAAGTGTTGTCAACTCAGGGTTTAGAAAGGGCCAGCTAAATGCTTTAATCATCTTGGTTTGAAATGTATTTCAACTGTGTATAGTTTGCATTCTTGTAATAAGCCATCTAGTTTAGGCCCCAAACTCAGATATCCAAGAAATAGATTTTTCTTTACTTTTTCCAACTGGTATATCTAACATGAACTCTGATTTCACTCATAGGCCATCCTTCCACCCACCCCCCCAAAACACTCCCTCTCCTTTCTTTACGGTTGTATCTAGGCTTCAAGGATCTTACATAGTGCCAAGTGGTGAAGGGTGGCATATATCCCAGGGAACCGTCCTGGCATCTGTTGCAGAAGCCTTGTTTATTCTGGCCTTTGTGTGTTGGCTCCTGCAGATTACTGCCGTGACATTCTTTAGTCTTGACTGCAAGGCTGTGGGTCATGTTATGACCCAGTTGATGCTTGAGCCCCTCTTCGGTGCACAGGAATCACTTAGCTGTTCTTGCCTATGCTGCGCTACAGAAAGCCAAGGGGGCTTCTCACAGCTCTTCACTCCTTCCTATTTACTCAGGGAAAAGAGAATCATCTGCTCCTGGTGTAAGGAAATTGTATGAGGTTTCCTAGAGAAATTCTGAAGCTATTTCTAATCTGAGGAACTTTCCCTTTCTATATCTTTTCCAGAAAAAAATGCAGTAAACATTCTCTCGACACTTGTTTTTCATAACAAAATGAAAAACATTTTCTGGAGTCCTTCTGTATCCTCCCTCAAGAATTTCCTCAGCAGAGTATGGATGTCCCCTCTCTGGGCCTGACAATGTCTGCTCACTCCTAGATATCCCTCTCACCGTTTTCTTCCCCCAACTTTTGAGGTCACTTTGCATCTTGATGTGAGAGAAAGCAGGGAGCTGGAGACAGAAACAGTAAAATTTCACTTGAGTCATATGCCTTGAGTTGCGTTGCAGGCTACTTTTGATTCTCAACAGGTTGTTCTCTGTTTCTACACGTACATTTCTTCCAGGAGTCAATAGATGCTACATAATTTATGCCCTAATGTCATAGAGTCACAGAATAACTGACATAAAACATAGGGAATAACACATTGGTTAATACTTCAAAATATTGTTTCACCATAGCACTGAATATCCCAACCCATAGGAAACCCAACTTTATGCTTTAATATATGTAGGAAAAATATTAGATTGAGTCATAGGACATTGTCAATCATTGACCATTTTTTATTAGAAGAGCAGAAGAAGATTTCAGCACAGAAGCATGGTCTCCGTTGTACTTTTTCACAGCCTGTGGTCCATGTACCTTTGATTCAGAATTACATGTAGCAGGTGTAGTTGGGGAGTGGGGAGTAATAAAATGATAAAAGTCATTAACTGCACCATTCTCCAGGCTTTCTAACCAGTAATTCTAGATGTGAGGTCTGTGAATTTGTATGGATAACCAGCATGCCAGATGACTGATTATTCTGCACATATACTACCCCATTCCTTGGAAGTTTTCTATTTTTAGATGGCAGTAACGAGTAATCAACCCAAAGCAGCAGCAAATGAAAAAATAAATCTCATTCAGGAAGTCACCATTCTGTCTCATTGGCCTCAGCCATGGTGGGCTTATGATACTTTATCACACATGCTAACTAAAAACAAACTATATTTTTATGTCATTGTGTGATAAGTGATTTGTTGCACTTACAGAGAGGAGAAAACTATTCTTCCTTAGTGAAGCATATTTTACACCAAAGAAATACACAGTAGGATCAAGTAGAGAGAAACTCAAGGCTGTAGCTACTGTTTGCTTAAATAAGTAGGGCTTGTGTCTACATTTAGCAAAGAGAGGCAAAGAAAAAAGATTGGAAAATGTAAGTCATATTTATGGAAAATAATACCAGGATTGAAATTCTTGTCCCAAAAGCTGAAATTACTTTATAGTACACAAAGTGAAAGATGTAACTATTTATGACAGGATTTGAGTTCACATTATATGTCATCTAACAAATTAGACTATTAAGAAATGGATGTGCTAACCCAACTTCTCATGTTAAAATTTTAAAATATAGAAAAATAACTAATGGATAGTTTCAAATACTTAACTACTAATTATAAGATGTAGGTTGGGGGAAATATTTCCTTGAATTTAATTATGGGAAAGAGGGAAAACCAATACATTACTTGGAACAGCAAACCAAGGTGCTGCGTAAGCTGGTTACATATCAGCAAACAACAAAATGCTGAAGAAATTGGAGCTTACAATTAAAATAATGTTGGCAAAAGAAAACTGTCATTTTTTCATGGATTGGTTATTTAACCACTGACTTTAATGTAATATGTGACCTCAAAAGACAGAAGTTAACCGAGTTTGTGTGTGTCATTTCAAGAATTTTAGTTCCAGTATGGTCAATCCTGATTAAGTTTAAACCATATGACTGGAACCCTTAATTAACTATTTTTTCCCCCTCAAAAAACTGAAAAAATGAGGTCGCATACAAAAAATAAGCTTACATCAGAATTTTACTTTACAAAATTCCACCAAAAACTTCCAGAGCATAATTTGGTGTAAGTACCCATTCAGGGGGGGAAAAAATAAAAAAAGCAAAAACAGAAAAACAAACAAAAAAATTTCTCCCTATGCCATTCTCTTTATTATATAATGATTACATATAATCTAAATATTTATCCTGTTACATAAAATCCTCATAAAAAGAATTCTGTAATATTTAATATATTCTACTTCCTAAGGCAGCAAGCTATATCAATATATTCTTTGTTGTCAAAAAATATAGAGAGAGAAAATATCAAGAATTCTCTTATTCGTGGTTAATCAGAATGCTGAAGTAATCTGGAACAGTCCATTTGCTGAACTTTTTTGAACAATGGCACCTTCTACACTGGGATCAGTGACCTCTGACTCTGAACACACTGAGGGACATTAAAGTCATCCCTGTGTATTCCTGCTCAATCCAAGATTTAAGATGGGAGAAGGAATAAGGGGAGCGAGAGAAAGGCTATAGAAAAAAGTAAGATGAAAAATAGACAAAAAATACATGAGAAAAAGAAGGAATGCTGTCAGAAATGACCCTGGGTCCCATTCAGTGGCTCTGCTGATGGAGGCATACACATATTCCAAAAAACACTGCTTCACAGTAGGAGGCTGTGATTTTCACAACGTCTCTAATACTTCTTATGGTTATGGTACAGTGATTTCTCTGACCAAATGTTTTATCGAACCATTTAATACCTCCCATTTATGTTGTAAACACATTAGACAATAAATTTGTTACTTTTTTATGGTGCCTACTACATAGTGACATACCAATAGTGATATTAACTGAGAGAGGATGGGAAACTGATAGAAATTTAAACACAGTTTATGCTGTGAGCTCCTAAAATAATGTTAAACAAACAGCTGTTTTCTCTCTGCTTCTAATTAAGCTGATTCACTGAGCTTTTAGGTAGGTCACTGAAAAGCATAAACCAAATAAACTTGTTCTAAATGACTGTATTTATTCATATAAATGAGACATACATCTCTGTGCTATTAATAAAAACGCTGAAATAATTTAATTTCAGTTTATTGAGCAACTGCTACTTTCAAAACCCTGAGCTAGGTATGTTGAAGACATAGAAAAGGTAAAGACCCTTCTCATGTCCTGCAAGAGCTCACAAACCATTCGACAAAATAGAGCACTTATATTAAAGGTGGAATATGGTAAGCAAGAAATACAAAATAAGGGGTGTTAGAGTTTGAGGGAATGGAAAATTAATCATATGGGAAGATTTTTTTTTTAAAAAAAGGATTGTGTAAGAGAAAGAGATAGGTTGAAAGGTAGAGTAGAATTCAACAGATGGAAACAGTGAAGGAGATGGTGTCATTTTAGGAAGAGAAAATAGATTAAGCCAATTCCGGAGGCATTAGGGTGCACACAGAAAATGCTCGGGGCACAGCGAGTGATGTCTGTGGCTGGGATTACAGAGAGCTCAGCCTGGTAAAGTAGGTGGGATTCAAGAAATGAAAACTTTGAATGCCAGATCTAAAAGCTGAAGGACTCGGTTCATAGCCAATTGCTCATGGGGGGCGTCGCTAGACAGGAAAGTAGGAGAGGAAAGTGTGGCCCGGGAGTGGGTTGTTCGAGTGAAGAATTTGGGGAGTGGAGCAATTAGAGGCGTTAACACGATCCGAGGAGGGATCACATGCACCCCAGGAACCTGGGAAGAGTGAAGAGGATGAAAGAGAAAACTTCAAAACCATCTTATATTAACCTGCTCTTAAGATCCATAAGAAGTGTGTACTTGGGCTGGGCTTACATGCGCCTCACTCTGCAAGGAAGGGCATATGTACACATCCATACAAGGGTATTTCAAAAAGTTTGTGGAAGAATAGAATTAAAAGATCATAGGAACATTTCCATGAACTTTGTGAAGCACCCTTTTACTTTGAATTGAATTCCCAGTGAAGAAAAGAGAAAACACTGGGCTTAGTTTGTGGAGGCTCTGGGGAAAGTGAGAAACCTGGGAACACTCTGGGGATCATTTCTGCCATCTCTTCAGAGAAGACAAAGAATGTAAATTCACCAAGTGGTGCTTCATCAACAGTCTTCAGAGTCTGCAAACCGAAGCAGTGTGGGCAATGGAGAGGACTCAGAAACGGGCATCTGGTGGCAGTGGGCAGACTATGGTAGGAAAGAAGCATCTTTGCTTTTTTGTTTTCCATCCCCTCTTCCTTATTTGCTGAGGAGAGTCAGGTGGCATCACTTTTCAGACTGATGTAAAACATCATGTGGATTTCTTTTTCAGGTTTGAGCTTTTCTGATCCACATTTTTTTTCTTTCTCTGCATTTGGCTTTCTTTATGTTTCTGGATTTGTTTTTGTAATGTCAGCTTACCTATATAAGACTCTTATCTAATCATATCCTTGTTTAAGCAACAAAATCTAAAGCATACTTTTTGTCTAATCTGTGTCATGAAAAAATATATATCTATTTTCTTTTGAGGGAGCTGTGATAATTATGGAGAGATTGTCTTGAAGTATAAACAACAGGTTTGAATATCAGCTACTTACAATCTGTATGAATGTGGGATATTTTGTCAACTTGTTTTAGTTCCTGTATTATCGCTTGGAAAAAAAAGGTGGTAAAATATTCTTGGCAGGTGTTGAAGATGTTAACCATTTCGAAGTGCCCAGGACTTAGAAATGTTCCTTAAACTGATTTTTCTTTTTACTTTCTTACTTTTTATTTTTTTTTTCAATTTAGAGAAAACATCTGCATTATCCACTTAATGTGATATTAATTACATTGTGTACACGTAATGGTTACCACCTCCTATCTATTAACAGAGGTTGCGATAACATGACCAGGTGGAGAGAGCACTCAGCATGGATTTTAGAGAGAAGGCAAGAAGACTTCTTTTGGTGCCTATGTGAGGTGCATAATCTTGTTACTTTTATACACAAGGTATCCAGTTTCCTAAGAATTAAGCAAAGCAGTGGTAACAAATGAGTCCTGTGGAATTCCCCTTCACTGTCAGTGGAGTGTGAGAGGCTGACTTAGTCAAGGGAATCCCTGACCCATGTGTGTCCAAGCACTCACCACTGTAGGATCGCCAATCACACCCTCCAGATAGAACTTAATGGAAAGGCTTTTTGTTTTGGTAGACACTGACAGGGGGCCAGAGGGTAAAGTCCCAACTGCCTCCCTGATCTATTGAGGGCTGGGGTTTACATAGGAAGATGTACTGGAGGAGACAGGATGTAGGATTTTCAAGCGTGATGGACAATTGCCTTCTCACATTATCTATGGTGCCAAAGTCTCCTCTGGTCTCCATTCTGTGATGCTATCTTTGAGAGATGTATTGGGGGAGATAGGATGTAGGGTCTTCAAGTATAATGGTCAGCTGCTTGTGATACAATCTTAGTTAATTATTAAAGGCTAGCTTCAAAGGGAAAGCAAAATTAGTTCTATAGTGTATCCATGGGTGTGGGTTTTTTTTCCACATTTATAGCAGTATCCCTTATTTTTCCAATATGTGATTTTTCTTTTTTTCTGATGAGCCATGCCATCAGATTTCACTTCAATGTCCTCCTGATAGTGGAAAGTTATTTTATATTGAGGTGAATGCAATCTCAGTTATGGAAGAGAATGGGGAAAATAGTGATAATCGTGTGTATTTATTTACCCCTTTTCTCTGAATAAAATTACTAAACTGGGCAAAATGTGTGTGCCTCTGTGTGTGTTCCTGTGTGTGTGCCTGTGTGTCTCTCTCTCTGTGTGTGTGTGTGTGTGTGTGTTGAGATGAAGGGAAAAAAAGAAATGGGAAGTGATCAAAAAGGAAGCATAGAGTTAGTCTTTCTTTTTTAGAGATCATCCTAAGAAAATAACAGAGTCAATAAGAACAATGCAGTGCAATGTATCTAACATGACAATGTAACATGACAATAATATGACAGTGTAACTTTAATCTGTGTTACAGCAGTGGGCACCATGAGTGGTCATGGTGTTACATAGTGTTGTGGAATCAGCGAGCAAACTCTTCTAGAGAAAATACATATTTAACAAAGCTTTAAAAGGGGGGTGATATAGATTAAGAGAGACACAAAGAGAGGGCTTTCCCGATAAGAGTCTTGGGAAAAGACTGAGTATGTGGGAATTTAAGCAGATTTGTTGCAGAAAAAGAAAAGCGATGATGACAAGAGAGACGAGAGAGAGAGAGAGAGAGAGAGAGAGAGAGAGAGAGAGAGAGAGAGAGAGAGAGAGGAGTGATGTGATGGGCAAGTTAGAGAAAATCGCCAGTGGAGGAGTGGAGGGCCTTGCAGGGTTTGCTCTTGACACAGGGAGGGGTGATAAACTGTAGAGCTACTCCTGAGCTCTTTCTGGAGAACATCACATCATTTGGGCTCAACATTAGAATAACTACACTGAGTAATGCTACCCATTTGCCCACTGCAGGTGCTAACAAATGCCAGGTTGTCCCACGTGTCAGACCACACAAGGTGGTATGAGTTTTTTTCTTTTAAAAGATAGGATCAGAAATCCAGGAAGCCTGAAGTCCAATCTAGTGGAGTCCCAGAAATGTTTTTAAAGAAGAGTGTGCAACCTTATATCTTTAGCTATTTCTTGCACATAGAGAATTATTTTTTTTCTCCTGACAATTAAGTTTGCTGTTAGCAAAACATGTCTGTAGCCTATATGTCATGAAAAGATTTGGAACAATCTGTACTGACAGTTATGAAAGTTTCTTTTCCCTCAGAGCATCTACTTTCACCCAGCATTCTCTAAAGGCAAGTTACTCACTCTTGCAAATATTCTTTCCAGAGTCCAGATGTACTATATTTGCCAACCTGTGTGCCAAACCCACTACCTTTTTTTTCTGGTAGAGTTAACTTACTCCTCAGGCAATTTACTTTTTACTGTTCAGTTTAGCTCGCCACTCTTTTCTCTTCCCCCTCTCTTCCCTTCTTCTCCCTCCCTCCTTCCTCCCTCTCTATTTTGAGTCATTGAATCTTACAATTGTGCACACGTTCCTGCTCCTTGTGTGGCCCTAGTGAGAGACAGAGAAAGCTAACTCTGGGTTTGTAAAGCCTTGTAAAGGCTTGGTCCTCTTGGATGAAACCTTTTTTAGATATGCTATTTGATATGGAGTTCCCACTTTATCTGACTCCCTTCTAGTTCTGGAAGCTACCTAGTTCAGTGCTACCCAAATGCTACGTCCTGACCTGGGTCCTGAAACTCCAACTCAGTATATTTGTAGGTCACCTATTTGCCTGAGTCAGAACTGAATGAACACCAAAAATGCTGTCTGAGCTGTGTGCAACTCCGTGGGACTATCACTTCCTGTTTTCTGGACATACTCCAAATACTGATGAACTCTAAAGATTTGTTAATTTTGAGCAACCAGATTACAAGATTGATCCATTAAATTTGTGATTGTGTAAACATCCAGATTTCTTTTACCAATGTAAGTCACTTAACCATTTTTGCACATAACTTTAAAAATAATAGTTCATAGAGAATTGTTAATCCAGGGAATATTGGAGAATATGTAATTAAAATTATTTAATGCCATCATCTCATTTTATTAGAACTGTAAACCTAAGTGACCTAAGATCATATTTTGTTGTTGATGGATCCTGAGCTAAATACGAGTTTCCTAACTCAGTACATTTTATAGACTATGAAGCAAGCTTTGGAACTTGCTTCTGCCTTCTTTCTCAGTCTCTGCTTTCAGGGATAGCTATTACCTTCCATAAGAAGCACTCTGGAGTAGTGGTGAAAACCCTGTCTTGGGGGTCTAATTAAATAGGATTCTACCCTTAGCCTTGCCGCTTCTTGTTGTATGATCTCTGGTAACCCAGCTAACTTAGCTGGGTTTAACTTTTCTCACATTTAATACAAAATAATAAGATTTCTCTTATAGGATGTTTGTAGAGATTAACTAAAATATAGTACCTAGCATACAGGGAGCAATAAATATGTCAGCCATTATTATATAAATCTCCAAATTTAGTGAGCATTTCTACTGCAAACTCATTTAAATTCTGGAGAAGAAGATAAAGTCAAGGGCCTAGCATTACAGTTTTTCAGTAGAAAATTTTTTCCTGCTTAACACAAAAGCATTAATAAACACTTCATGGGCAGAGTTATTTATATGTATGTAACTAGCTATCATAACTCAAAACATACTTAAATTCATTCTCATAACACCATTAGCTATTTTATTAATTTATATTTTAGGGGGTTTTTGAATGACATATGATAGTAGGCACTAATACATAATTATCTGAATCTCAGTAGAATCTAGTACTAGATAGGGAACAACAACAATAAAAACAGAATTTCTTACTATTCTCAAAAGTTAAAAATTACATTCTAAAGCATAAATTACACCAAAAAAGATAAAAAATAATTTCAACAGATATTCCATTTACATTTCATTATCGTAGGATTTTTTAATTTATATTTTTGTATACAAGTAAAACATATGGCAGAAACCATTATACAACTCCAACTGGAAACTTTACATAGATACATTCTTTGTCAGCAATCACATACAAAGGACATACTTAGCTCACGCTCAAATCTCTGCTCAAAAAGGTAAATATAAATTAGATAATCAGAAAGAATGACTATATTCTGGCTATTTATATCTATTTCCTTCTGTAGTTATTTTATCAGTTCATATATCCGAACTGTAAATATTATAAAAGCAGAGTTGGTGACTGCTTCGTTCTACTACATCCATTCCTAGCACCAGAAAATAAGCATGTGTTGCATGACTGTTTCAAATGTGTGCATAAAAGAAAATGTTATTTCTCTAAGTGCAAGGCAGAGGTTTAGTAGGCTAACCTACAGGTGAAATTCTCCAGGCGTATACATTTAGGAATAGCATATCAATGTAGCACTTTAGTATATGCAAATATTAGATTTTATTAGGAGGTATTAGAAAACAACACACTGCATTTAGTGTAGCTATTGCATATCTAGTATGTTTTAGAAAAGGGAAATGTCAAAAATGCAAACACTGAAGATAAAAAGATTAAGGCAAATAGGTAAACATGGAATATAGAAATCTTTAAATATGACAAGTTCAACACGTTCATGGAAAATGCATGTTACAAAAAAAACTATGCATAAATTAAAGAAAATTTTTTGCACCAAAATAAACTCATTCTAACTTGTTATAACATGTCTGAACAGGATCTAGTTTGAGGCATTAAGAAGGGCACTCTTGCCCATTTGAAAAGAGCCCCAATCACAGCAACATAAATTCTGCTGAAATTGAAGCAAGAACAAACATCAAATTTAAGATAAAGCTCGCGAGGAACAATGGTGAAATCATTGCGGACTTACAAAAGTTTATGGGGACAGAGCCCCAAAGGAATAATCAGCTTACAAATGGGTAAGTCATTTTAAGAAGGGAGAAGACGATGTTGAAGATAAAGCCTGCAGTGGCAGACCATCTACATCAATTTGAGAGGAAAAAATTAACCTTGTTTGTGTTCTAATGAAGAGGACTGATGATTAACAGCAGAAGTAATAGCCAACACCATACACATCTCAATTAGTTGAGCTTGTACAATTCTGACTAAAAAATTACAGTTGAGCGAACTTTCTGCCTGATGGTTGCCAAAACTGTTGTACCCAGATTGGCTACTGACAAGAGAAGAACTTTAAATGGAAATTTTAAACAGGTGGGATCGAGATCCTGAAGCATCTTTTAGAGGAGTTGTAACAGGAGATAAAACAGCATTACCAATATGATCCTGGAGACAAAGCACAGTCAAAGCCATGGCTACCAAGAGGTGAAATGGTCCAATCAAAGCAAAAGTGGACCAGTCCAGAGCAAAGGTCATGGCAACAGTTTTTTGGGATGCTAAAGGCACTTTGCTTGATGACTTTCTGGAGGGCCAAAGAATGATAACATCTGATTCTTAGGAGAATGTTTCAAAAAAGATATCCAAAGCTTTAGCAGAAAAATGCCCAGGAAAGATTCACCCGAGAATTCTTCTCCACCATGGCAATGCTCTGGCTCATTCCTTTCATCAAACAGGGGCAACTTTGTGAGAACTTTGGTGGGAAATCATTAGGCATTCACCTTACAGTCCTTATTTGGATCCTTCTGACTTACTGTTTCCTAATCTCAGAAAATCTGTAAAGGGCACCCATTTTTCTTCACTTAGTAATGTAAAAAATATTTCACTGACATGAAATTCCCAGGATCCTCAGTTCCTTAGTGATGCTAAATGGCTGGTATCATTGCTTACAAAAGTGTCCTGAACTTGATGGAGCTTATGTTGAGAAGTAAAGTTTGTATTTTTCATTTATTTATTTATTTTATTATTTATTTATTTATTTATTTTGTCTGTTTCATGACCAGCACTCAGCCAGTGAGTGCACTGGCCATTCCTATATAGGATCCGAACCTGCGGCGGGAGCGTCGCTGGGCTCCCAGCGCCACACTCTCCCGAGTGCACCACGGGGTCGGCCCTTTTTCATTTATTTTTAATTCCATTTTCCATGAACTTTTTGAAGTCCCCTCATACTCATTTTTAAAGGCTAGTATTAAAATTTATACAAGGAACAGAGGAAAATATAGGCACTGCTGAGGAGAAAAAGATAAGAGAAAAGGGCTACTAGAGGGAAAGATTACATTTTATAAATAAACTTATTTATTATTATAAGTTAGTTCCAGTGTGAAAATAAGGAGCTTCTTATCAAGGCTTCCAGAACCAGTACATCCTAGTGGCTGAGCCTGACTGGGGAATCAGATGGACAGTGTATAAGGTAGACTCTGAGGAGAAAGAGGTGCTAGCATGAAAATAGAAAAATTCTCTTTCTCTTCTCTTCCTAGGTGTTATTGGAAAGGACATTGAGGATATTTCTGTTTCCTAATTGTCTTTTGAAGCATGCAGCTAATGCTCCTAGAACAAATGGTGAAGATAGCCTGCTCCAATGAAGAAGATAGGATAAATAGACTCAGACAGTAGGATTCACTTACGAACTTTGAAGGAACTCTAGGGTGCATGTTAATTTTTTATTTAATAATTTCTTTAAGTACCAGTACATGACTGATGTTGTAGATAGTAGGAGATAGCACTGATCAAAACAAAGTTCCTACCCTCATGGAGCTCACATTCCAGCGGAGGCACAGGAATACGCAAATAAATCAATAAATCAACACATAGCATCTAATCTACTCATATATGCTATAGAGAAAAGTGAAGAAATGTAAGAGGAATGAGGTATGTTAAGTAGGGGGTGATATTTTTATTTAGGATGGTGAGGAAAGACATCTGATGGAAGATGACATTTGAGTAGAGAACTGAAAGCAGTAAGGGTTTTGGCACACAAACAACTGGGAGAAAAACATGCTAGTGTGGGGGAGATGCAAAGGCCCTGAGGCAGGAGTATGCTCAATGTGCTTGACATAAAACGAGAAGTCTTTCTTTGTTGTAGCACAGAGTAAGAAAAAAAGTAGAGATAAAGTCAGAGAGTTAGTAGGTCCTGAAGGTCCATGTAAGGGTTTCACCATTTACTCTGAGATGGGAGCCAGGGAATGATTTTGAACCAAGAAGGAACATGATCTGATTTATATTTTGAAAGAATCACTCTCACCTCTATGTCTAAAAAATAGAACAAAGCATTGAGATCAGTCAGAAGGCCTTTGCAATAATCCAGGAGACAGATGATGGTGGCTATGAATAGAGATTTTGAGAAGTGGCTAGATTTTACGTATTTATTTCTGGCAATGATGTAGAGAAATTGGCCAATTTATAACAAGAAGAATTGTATTAAAGAAAGAATGAATTTCCCAGGTGTTAGGCAGTCATATGAATTCGTATTAAGAAACTTTAAAAAATCTTTTATTACTGAATTTTAATTCAATGTTATGCAATTGAGATCACTAGTTATTTAAGCAGACATGTAAGTAGTCATAAGCAGAGCATCAGAGGGACATGGTAGAAGCATGTGCCCACCTATTTACCCAGACAAACCTTTGTTTTGGGGGGACACAGGTTAACCCTCTTTAACATAGGAGTCATGTAACAACAATGTTACTCAGATAAACTCAAAATAGTTTATATGGGGGATAAAATCATTTCAATTTCACCAACTGGTCCTGTTTTAGAAGGAATAACTGTCAAGTGATTAACATTTACTTGTGAAATAAATCACCATCAAAATGGAGAAGGGACAGTTTGCTGTAGATATGCAACAGACTTGAATCAAACAGCAAGCAATGTGGCTGATATTGCTGTTTGTTCTCCCTCCCATGGCTATAGAACTACTGATTTTTACCTGAGCACATGGTTGCCTGGAACAAAGAATACATTTTCCACACTCATCTATAATTAAATATCAGGATGTGACTTAATTTTTTGGTATTTGGAATATAATCAGAAGTTGTATGCAACTTCCGGGAAGTGTCCTTAAATGAAAGAGGTATGTCTTCCTTTGTCTCTTTTTCTTTCCTGTTGGCTGAAATGAAATGTGATTGCTGGAGCCTGAACAGCTATTTTGGACCATAAAATGGAAGTCATGTGTTGAGATTAGGAAGAACAAGTTGTGAAGTGCCAAAGGTACTGGTAATTGTGGACCAAGACTACTAACATCCAGAAATAAGCATCTATCGTATTTAAGCTATTGCTATCTTGAGCTTTCTGTCCTTTGGAGCTGAATCTAATCTTATCTAATACAGGTAGAAATGATCAGGCCACGGTGATAAGAAATAAAATTTGCCAGGGATTAGTCCTAGGACTACTCTTCTTAAATTTTAAATTGAGTTTGATCTACTCAGTAAAATCTTAAACTATCCAAATTATACTAGTGCTTTTTATAAAATAAACATTTCACTTCAATGTAGATAAATTATAGAACCTTTAGTGCAAATTAAAAAGAACCAGAATATAAAGTATTCTCATAAAATTGGATGTTGATTCATTTAGTCATTGCCCTAGAAAAGTTTATAACTGGTCATAATTGGCTGTTTTCAATACACCATTCCTAGTTACTAAAAGGTTTTGGGCCAGTGGTTCAATTCCACTCTGGTAATTATTATGTTCTTACATGAATGTGCATTCAGAGTAAATAGGCTTTCTTAGATCCATGACTGGCATGCCCACAGAGCCGATGATGTTTATTTTTTTTCTGTTTTTAAGGAAATCCCATCTAATTTTCTGTTTTAAATTATGTTTGAACTTTTGAATCTAAAGATTGAAGATCATTAAACATTCTAGATATCATATAGCTAATTTATATATAGCTTACTTAAGATATAAAGATGTCAACTTAACAATATTTTAAGTTAAAATATTCCAATATTTGAATAGAATTTAATTAATGTTGGAGAAAAAAGTAAACTTTTGGTGGCTATTCTTGAACTACTTATAAATAAATCTGTAAGGATTAGCCATTGAATAATCTGTCCCTACAGTTTTCATCTGTATTTCTACATGAGAGGGCTTGTTATATTTGAATAACCAATAAGTTTTGCAGGCTTATTCTTAGTAATTGTTTGAGGTTATTCCCATAATGCCATTTATAACGCCACAATTAAAAATCTAGATGAAGAGAAAAACTTCACTATAAATACACTCATTTCTGTCCGCATGCCTTGAGTTGCAATTTTTCCATTCAATGATGTAGAAGATTTGAGCTAGAAGACATAAAAGCGACATTACTTTTAAATTACTGTAAGTATTATAACTGGTAACTGTAATTACAAGGTAAATGCCAGGTAATAAAAGTATAAACATAGGACAATTTTGCTTTTAAATTAGAATTTGAGTTATACTATAATCTCTTTTGGATTAGCTGCCTAAAACTGTCCTAGCCAAGTATTCTGAGAAAACATTAGCATTCTGTCTGTTGTGCATCCTGTAATCACAAACTATTGCCTTAAACAAAGGGACCAAGCAAATTACAGCATACAGTGCACTAATGAGAAATCAAAATAACTCCTTATGATTACAGCAAAATTGTCAACAGTTTTGTGATAAAATTCACAGCACTATATAGGAAATGCGTTACGTTTAAAGGATGTGATTTGTGTTATATCACAGAATCATACGAATTATTACAGTTAAGTTGAAATTATTGAAGCAAAAATGTAGATAATAAACATAGGCTGTGCTAATAAGGGAATCAGCCTGGAGAAAGTTTTGACAAAAATTAGAATTTAAAAATTCTTCTCTCTCTTTGTGTGTGTATGTACATATGTATCTTGTGTGTGTGTGTATATATAAAATAAATCTATTACAAATATATAAATTAAATACTACATTTTAAAATTAGTAGTTAACTGAAGAAAACAGACAAAAGCATTTTGGAGGGAAAAGGGAGAAAATATGCTTTCTCTGCAGGTCCATGAAATTTAGAAGGAAATTGGTAATATAGTGTTAAGACATTATTATTCATGATCAAATGGAAATTTTATTATGAAAGTACACAGAACTTTTCTAATCCTTTATGATTACAAATGTCTCTGTAAAGATTTTTACTCACTTAAATAGCTTAGATCACATGATGGCTACGAGGATACTCTTGTTGTCTGGAAGACCTGGCTCAATTTTGGGCTTTCATACTAATTGTATAATCTTGGGAATGTAACTTAACTTCTCTAAGCTTCAGGTTCTCATATATAAAACAGGAGTAATCACATCTACTTCATAAGGTTGCATTTAGAACTCAACGAGATAATATGCCTGTTAAGCATTAAGCATGATACCTAAGGATTAATAAATATTAGCTATTGTTATTGTCCCAGAAATAATCCTTAGGAATTTTTTGCTTCTAATATGCTGCTAATTTAGTTAAAGATTCATCATTGATTTGAAAACAGTTTTTGTTGGAAGAATGAAAATATTATCATATTGAACATTCACATAAATGATAAGACATTGATTTTGGAAAGTTGAAATTGTAAAAAAAAGTCTTATTAGACTCTAGAAAATATGGCATATAAAATGTGTACTTGAGGGTGCTTTCAGTGGCCCACTATTTTCAGGATTTCCTGTACCTTCTGTTCTCAGTGCCTTATTATCAATAGCCAAAAAACATAATAAATGTAATAAAAGACTGGTAGATATTGTTTGATATTTAAACTTAAAAATGTAGAATTGAATGCAGGAAGGTAGGCTATAAAGTTGTTTAAATGAAAAAAAAAAACAAAAACAAAAAACAAACACCCAAGTGCTTGAGCTGATCCTAAGAGCAGTAAGAGCCGTGATGGTGATTAAACTCCTAAGCCAGTCAATTCAATCCAGCCACATAGAAGATGAGACTGATGGGAAGTGACCAAATCAAGGACTCTAACTCACTCCTCCTTCTTACATGGCTCCACACTCTCTCTGCTCTCCTTCTACCTCACTGGCTGCCTTTACTCAGTCTCCTCTACTGGCTCCTTGTCTTCTCTGTGGCATGTGATGGTGCACTGTGCTAGGGCTTCATCCTTGGTCCCCTTTTCTTCTCTATCTACACTACTCCTTTGGCAATGGCTTTTGATACTATCTATACACTAATGACTCCAGGATACACATCTCTGGTTCAGGCTGCTGTTTCCTACTTCAGACTCATATATCCAGTTACTTATTTGACATATCCAGGTGACAAATCTACAAGTCTGGAAGGGAACTTCCAATCTTCTCTGTCAAATTGCTCTGTCTGAAGCTTTTGCCGTCTCATTTGATGGCCTCTCCGTTCTTCCTACTGCTCTATCCAAAACCTCTTGGGTCATCCTTGATCTCTTGATTTTTCTTATATCCTACATGCAGGAAATTCTGTTGGCTCTGCCTTCTAAATATGCCAGAATCCAACCACTTATCATCTCTGTTTCTACCTCCATGGTCCAAGCCACTATTGACTCTCACCAGGTTACTAAAACAGGTCTTACCTACTGCAATCTATTCTCACTCAAGACAGAGTGCAACTTGTACAGCCAAAATCAAATCATGTCACTTGTCTGCTCATTCAGAAGAAAAGGCAAGTTCCCACCAATGGCCTGAAAAGATCTGCATCATTTGACCCCCAGTCACTGAACGATCTCTTTCCTCCTACTCTTCTTGTTGCTTGCTCCACTCCAGCTGTACTGTGTCTTTGGCATTTGTAACACACAGGCATGCTCCTCAGGGACTTAGTCTAATTTTTCCATTTGCCTGTAATGCTCTTTTTTCCATATTTCTTCTTAGATACTTCTCTCATATTCTTGAATTTTTGTTCACATCTCACATTTTCCTTTATTTATTTATTTATTTATTTTTATTGGTTATGAATATTCATGAAAGACAAAGCTGATTGTCAACACTTGTGCCCAAGATGTGATGGCCAGATCCATACTGGCAGCATTCCCATTGCCACAAATTGTGATTACACCCCGTGTCCGCTGCATCTCACATTTTCAAAAAGGCCTAGGCTGGCCATTAAATTTAATGCTGTGACTGATCTTATTCTTCATGTTCCTGACCCCCTTCATCTGCTCTAATTTTTTTCCATAAAACTTATCAATTTCTAACATACCATCAAATTAGTTTTTCATTATATGTGTTGATCATTTCTGACTTCCCTCAATAGAATGTAAGTGCCACATGGGCAGCAATAACTGACTGATACATTCAATGATGCATTCCAAGTGTCAAGAACAGTGGCTTGCTGAAAATAAATGCTTAATAAATATATGTTGGATTAATGAAGAGTCCACTAGCCCACAATCGTAGAGAGAGTTAATTTCAAGAAAAGACTGGTCAATAATGCCAAATGCTACAGATGATAAATTATAAAAAGCACTTTGGCTTTAACTCTTAAGATGTCTTATGTGAACTTGATCAGGGTCATTTCAATGGAATGGTGGGGTCAAAAGACTGAGGTCCAATGATTAAATTGGGGACAACAAGTATAAATGTTTTCAAGGTAGGAGCTACAAGATTGCATTTCTATGCATGGAGGAAAGAAATCCTGTTAGAGGAAGAGGTTGAGATGCTGGAGGGAGAAGAGAAACTTGTCAGGTCTCTGAGGTGGAAACAAAAACGAGGAGGAATCCCCAAAATTATCAATTGGTGATATTATCCTTTCTTTGAGATTGGGGGAGCTGGGTTGAGAGTAGCACAGATAAAAATCACTGTTTTTATAAAGGGGACAGAAATTTTATGCTTCAGCATCAATTTTCTCAATGAAAGCCAAACCCTGGTTTTCTCTTACTGAAAGGGAGAAGTATAGTAGGAAATATAAGTAAAGACTTTAAATTTTTAAACAACTTTGGTGGACAATAGGAACTCTCTTCAGGGACATTTAGAGGTTATTGGAGCAGTGTTGAAGAGCTCAGCTGAGGTTAAAATCATTTACTGGCTTCTTTTTTTACCTCTCTCAGCAGCCTAGATGTAAAATTTAAGGTGTTGGGATGTGTGGTGGAAAATATGAAAATAAGTAAAAAGCTTAGGAATTGAGACATTTCTTTCACCCCCTTCTCTCATTTAAAAAATTATTCTGCATTTTTTAAAAAGAAAAAAGCAACTTCCTTTTTTAGTTCAAGTCATTTGCTCAGAAGTAGTCCAGCTGGCTGAACAAGTGTATATTGCATCTATTGGTTGCAAAATTCTGTTTGTACAAGTTTAGTTATTAACCTCAAACAACTCCAACTTAATCAATGCAACATGACCACTCTTTAAAAATTTCAATCAAAATTTTAAGTTGCATATGTGTGAAAAGTCAGCTAAATCATGTGATCTGTGATGTAATGAAACTGAAAAGTGCCTGCTTTTTCTTTATAAAAATTATTAACATAGTCAAGAGCTTTCTCCATCTTCGTCATGATCGAGAAGTTCTGCTGGAGTTCCATAGTAATAAACTGTCTACAGACTGATTTACGTTGGATATTGCTCAATTTCAAAAATCCTACAGGATGTTAGTATTGATTGAAGATGAAGGTTTGCCAGGAAGTGTAGAAGAAAAACAAGGTGGAAAGGAAATTTAATATGTCTGCAAATAATCAACCACATTGTATATTGACAAAATAAAATAAAAATTAAAAAAAAATATGTCTGCAAACCTGCATGTGTTGTGATGCACCATGGGGACAAGCTTAGTGGGTGAAGTAAAAATCAGGAGTTAGAAAGAGAAGGATCAGAGAACTAGTGAAGCATTTGAGAACAAAGAACATCTATACCGGTGTAATAACTTTTTACAGCTGGAATTATTCAAGAAAAGAATGGGTTACTTATGAAGCCATCTTTTCCTAGATAATGAACTGGGAAAGATAAAGCACAGGCTATGTCATATAGCCTGTCAAAAGATGACATAGAAATGAGGCTGGGTGAGGCTATCTGATTTCTGATGCCCCTTTCCAAGCCAACATTCCATGATTACCCCCTAGTTCCTCATTCTCTGGGATACAATTCCTCAGTCTTTTCTTGTATTTCAAATTAGGATATACTTGTACTTTGGCCTAACCATTGAGAACCATTGCTATTTTTACGACATAATGATGATGGTTATTAAGTCTGTTTATGATGAGAGTAGAAATACAAATGAGAATATATGTTGAAAGACATCCAGAGAATAAGACTCTACAGAGTTTAATGTTGGTTCATCTTCATCGTCCATCAGCCAAGTGAGACTTAACCATTAAGGGAAGTTGTCAGTTACCTAGACTATCTTTGAATACTTGCTTTGGTCTATAGGATATGGAAGAAATGAGAGTGGACCAGTTCCAAGTCTAGGTCTTAGGAGCCATGGGTGCTTATTCTTTTTCTCTTTTGTAATTCTGTCACCATCATATGAACAAGTCCAAACTGGCCTGCTGGAGGATGACAGACCCCACAATGCAAAGACAAGTCTTCTCAGCCGAGGTCATACTGGAGCAGCTCGCCCTGGCCAATCCATCAGCTAACTATAGATGCATGGTTGAACCCAGCTGAGACTAGTAGGAGAGCCACACAGCTGATCCACAACTCATTAACTATAATAAGTCCTTACAGTTTTAAGGAACTCAATTTTGAGTATTTTGTTATGCAGCAGTTCCTAACACACACAGATATGTTCAACCAATGTCCTGGTATCTGTAAGCAACTGAACCCCTCTCCCAATAATGTTTAACTCCAAGTTTCTTGTTATATAAAATAAGTACATGTCCATATCATCTAAGTAGTAATAACAAGTTAGTATAGTAACAAGTATACTAACAAGTAGTGTAGTCTGTCATTGGAAGTGTAAGGTATCTTTGCAAATGAGATGACTCACTCTGACAGGCACTTTGCTAGACTCTAGGAATAGAAAAGTAAAATGAACAAACACCCATGGTTCCTCCCCTCATGGTGCTTTCAGAGCAAGGGGTAAGACTAGGCCAAAAATTAAAATAGAATTTAACAATATGAAAAACGAGATTAAGGAAAACATTGTGTGCTATAAGACTGAATAGCAGGGAACCTAATTTAGCATTGTATTATTAAACTTATTCTTTTAGTACTCACAAAGATAAAATACTTTGGCAGTGATCTGTGTACTTCTGCAGGTCCAGACATTTTCAAGGCCTCTATAAGGTTTTGGATTTATCAGCACCACACTCTCCCGAGTGAGCCACGGGCCGACCCTCAAGGTTTTGGATTTAAAAGTACTCTATTTACAATAGCCAAGAGATGGAACCAAACTAAATGTCCATCAACAGATGACTGGATAAGAAAAATGTGGCATATATACACAATGGAATACTACTCAGCCATAAAAAAAGAATGAAATTCTGCCATTCGTAGCAACATGGATGAGCTTGGAGAAAATTGTGTTCAGTGAAATAAGCCAGGCACAGAAAGAGAAATACCACATGTCCTCAATCATAACTGGGAGCTAAAAATTAAATAAAAAAGAAAGAAAGATACAACAATCACAACAATATGTTGAACTTTAAAAAGGAGAGAACAACAGAACTGTGGTTATTAGAGGTGGGAAGGTGGGAAGAGGAGTTAGTGAGAAATTGGTAAAGGGTCACAAAGAATGATTATGTTTTGTAATGATGAATATAGAATTATCCTGATTTGATCATCACATATTGTACTCAGTACCCCACAAATATATATAACCAACTATGTTTCATTAAAAAAAATTAAATGAAAATTATTGACTTAAAAAAGTTTTAAATTTGGTAAAATGGTTAAATGTAAGCTCTGGAGTCCCACAAGCCTGGTATGAAATCACTTCTCCTCTAATTACGATTTGGGAAAGTTACTTAGCCCTTCTGAAGTTTTCTCACTTGTAAAATGGTGTTACAAGTACTGATATTACAAAGTTGTTGTGAGGTTTAAGGATAATATATAAAAAGAAAATTTTTATCAGAGGGCCTGGCACATAATATTAAAAGTGATATTATTATTTTTTATGAATTCTGCAAGGTTACAGGATTATGTGAAAATATCCTTGGCAAATAGCAGCATAGCATTTTGTAATGTTACAAAAGTTTTAAGATTCATGCTTTCTGCTCTTTACATTAAAAAATATCCAATATTAGAAGATTTAAAAGCCACATTTCAAAAATTATGAATTACAAAGAAGGTCTGCAAAATCAAATGTTTGGTTTGTACATTGGAATAAGCATGCATCTAGTATTCAAAAATTGACATGTATTTTGGTTTCTGGTATATAAATAATATGCCAAAACCAGTGACGGCAGATTAATAACTGAAATATATCATCTCAGTTAAAATATGTACACAAGGCTTCTTCTTCCAAATCACAAAAGATTAACAGATTTTCAATCACAAAAAAGAAACAGATTTGAGGATTATCTTTGGCTTGACTTAATAAATAATCTGTTTTATTCATTTATTTTATTTGCTATACTTCTAAGTTGGTGCTATGGGTTAAATGTGTCACCCAAAAGTTCATGCATTGGAAACTTGATCCCCATTGTAACAGTGTTCAAAGGATAGGAAATCCAAGTATGGTATTTGAAAGGTGGGGACTTTAAGAAGTAATTAGATTATGAAGACTGCGACCTCATGAATGGATTGATTCATTCAAAATGGGCATGGTTTTGATGGCTTTAAAAGGAGAGTAAGGTTAGTTCTCTTGCTCATGCATTCTTACCATGTGATACACTGAGTTGTTGTAGAGAGTCACCCCACCAGGAAGAAAGCCCTCACCAGATATGTTCCCTGGACTTTGGACTTCTCAGCCTCCAAAGCTGTGAGAGACAAATTTCATTTCTTTGTAAATTACCCACTTTTGGGCATTCTGTTACAAGCAATAGAAATAGACTAATACAGTTGGCTATAACCAAATTTTCCCCACAATTAAAAAATACAGTAATATGTTCGAGATGAACAGTACTACTTAGTAGAGCAAAGAGATTGTGGTTCAAAGTAATCACAATTTTTTAATGCCTATAGCAAATAAAATAAAGCCATTGATACTTCTGAATTTTTTTCAGTCTTAGTTTTTTTATAAAATGAGTTTAATGTACTTTAACTCAAGTAAAACACAAAACAAAAAATACCTTAAGAAATGAAGTCATCTTTATTTTCAAGGGTCATATGAGGTAAAATTCACTTGTGAATGATATCTTTTTTTCAGTTCATTTTATTTCTATTAAGTTTTCAAAAATAATTTGCCTTTTAAATGAACTAGAATAACTATAACTATTCAGTCAATTTATAATTATAAGGGACAAGTAACAACAAACAAATGCATAATGTGAGTGAACAAACCAACATTTCTAGACTTAGGACAACCTTGTTAATATACACGTATAAGCAAAGACTGGAAAATGCAAGGAAAATAATATCAGGAAAAACATCAAAGAGGAGATATTTATTCTATCCCATTTAAAACGACTTTTAATGTAGCTATATTATGATCTTGTAAAAAATAAAATCCTACATTTATAAAGATTTTAAAAAATCGTTCTGTAACTAGGACAGATCATGATTTTCAAGTAGGTTGTCATCTAATTAAGGTTTTACTTCATCATGAAGTACTCTGATTCAACCTTCTCCACAGGTTATTTTGTTAGTTTCATTCTGTTCAATACAGTCAGATGACCCAATTTTTAAAAATTATTAGATTTCATTTTTAGAACAGTTTTAGATTTCAAGACAAATTGAGATAATAGTACAGAAATTTCCATTCACATAATTTCACCTATTATTAAACTTTACATTAGTATGGTACATTTGTTACAATTAATTAACCACTATTGATATATCATTCTTAACTAATGTCCACAGTTTATTCTAATTTCCTTAGTTTTTACCTAATGTCTTTTTCTGTCCCAGGGTGTCATCAAGGATACCATATTACATTTAGTTATCATGTCTCATTAAGATGCATGTTGTCTGTGACAGCTTCTCAGACATTCCTTTTTATTTTTTGATGACTTTAATGTTTTGAGGAATACTAGTCAGATATATTACAGAATGCTCTTCTATTGAAATTTGTCCAGTGTTTTTCTCATAATTAGACTGGTGTTACGGGTTTTGGGAAGGAAGACCAGAGAGGTAAACTACCATTTTCATCATTTCATATCAAGGGTACATACTATCAACATGATTTACGACTGCTAACATTAATCTTGATCAGATTGCTGAAACAGTGTTTGTCAAGTTCCTGCACTGTAAAGTCTTTATTTTCCCAACTCCATAATGCTCTCTTCTAATGGAAATCACTATATACAGCACACATTTAGGGAGTGCAGAGTTACACCCTCCTTCCATTAAGGTGGAGTATCTATATAATTTATTTGGAACTCTTCTGCACAGGAGATTTACCTCTTTTCCCTCATTTATTAGTTTATTCAATAATTTATTTACATTGGTATGAACTCATGGGTATTTATCTTATACTTGGCATTATAATTCAGCATTACTTATTTATTTTGTTGCTTAAACTACTTCAGCTTTGGTCATTAATAGCTCCTGTAGTTGGCTCCTGTGCTCTTTTGACATATCCCCATAAGTGAGTTTTTTTTAGAGGACCAATTTTTTTGTTTATGTAAACTCCACTCTAATGCTAGAGTGAATCACTGAAAAGACTGTGAAAAAAAGCCCTCAAATCTTCGCAGCGTTAGAAACAAGAAATGATTGTTATTATAACAGCCAAACTTGAAAAGGTGAGGCAAAAAAAGAAGAGAGAAAGTGACAAAATTAGGATCCAAAGCATTATGGACACAGTAAAGATCTTTCACTGGCAGTGCATCTGATACTTATGTTGCAAAATTCTCTCTAAATCTTTTACCCGTTGTGACATCCATATTTAGCAAAAGAAGATGGTATTAAATTTTGCCCAATGCACACATTAAAGATCCTAGAAACTGTACTCATCCATTTTAGGATCATACTTAACAAGAAGCCATCTGTATACATAGGAAATCACAAAAGCTGCAGTTTGTTTATTAGCCTCAGATTCAGAAATGCTTTTTCTCTTTGGGAATTAGAATATCCCAAATTTGCAAATCATTATTAAGTAAAATTCTTTGTAGACTTGTAGGTAACATTCTTAAAAGAAATAATGGGCTTGGTTCTTCCACTTTTGGAAGTGAGTCATGTTGGACCATTTCTTGAAAATTCCCATGTTTTCAGGAAAACGGGTCAAAAGTCGGGTGGGGGGGAGGGGAACAGGAAAGAATATGATTCCCTACACTATATAAACTGAGAAACAACAGAAAACTTCCATAGTTCCTCAATTAGTCCAACTCTAACTGTGGAAGCATGCTATTACCAGACAAAAAAAGTGGATCTAGGAGTAATCTTATATGCCCTTATTTGTGAATTGAATTATTGTTCTGCTATAAACACCAATCACCATGCCACTTCTTAGGAAGAAAAATACCACATAAAAGCCCAAGGAATTTTAGAATTGAGGTAGTTTTTCAGATTATACTGATAATTCTATTTATTCACTACTTTCTAAGATGGGTACACTTGGAGGAAACAGTTCCAATGGGTTAGAATAGGGCCTGGGATCAGATTGCCTGGGTTCGCATCCCACCTCTACCTGTTGCCAGTGGAGTGACTTGAACAATCCATTTGTCTTTGAGTCTCACTTTTTTTTTTTTTAAACCTGAAACTTATTTCATTAGGTTGTTATGAGAATCTGAACATGAAAAATCAGGCAAAGAGTTTAAAGTGATGAATGCTAATCTCTACATATAGTAAACCTGTTGGTTAAAAATGCCAACTGATTCAATTGACCTACATCTAATCAGAGCTTAAAATATTTGGAGATCAAAATTTTTTAAACAGCATGCATATTATTTCCCTCTTCTGTAGCACCTTTTAATAAATTCAAAGTGTTGCTCATTTTTCATTAAATCTTCTTGAAGCTCAGTAAGGTAACTGTGTTGCAAGGCTTATCATCTGCTTTCCAGTGGAAGGAAATGGAACAGAGGTGCAGTGAGTCATCCATGATGAATCATTAACTGAATGAAATACTATCACATTTTGTAAATTGTATTACAGGATTCTGGCTGTATAACCTTATGAAATCATTACAACTAGAAAATCAGAAAATTAAAATAAGACTAAACCATTTCCAATTCAATCCCCTAGTCTTCACATTCTTAGTCTCTTATTTTTAATAATGAATAACAAAATTTATTTTGGGAAATTTTAAGTTAATGTAGTTTTAGATGATATCAAAGTGAGTTCATGTAGCTTGGCATATATTTCTTCTGCTTATCTCAAGCAGGCATTGGCTTTATTTCAGTTTATGATTTTTTTTTTTAATGCCAAAGTAACATGGACAGAACTCGGACTGATAAAGACGTAAGTGAAATTTCCTTTGGCCAATAGTTCCAAACACATCTATTCTGTTATAATTCATTGTTGTCTTCTTGATAAATTAAAAGGGAACCCAAAGTTCATAAATCAGTTTTAAAAAGGGGGGATGTTTTGCTTTTATTTTATTTTAAAGCTGTAAGAATGAAAATGCTATTATGTAGATAGGAGATAACAATCTCTAGTTAATTCCAAGAAAAGAAGCGTATTTTGTTTTCCTTGGATCATAGGAAAAAAACCCCACAAAACCAGCCTATGGGCTCATAAAGGCACGAGTCTTCTTACTGAGTAGCTGTGTGAGGAGAATATATTCACAGGAGACAAAGGCAAAGAAACGCAGAGAACGAGAGAGTATCAGAAAAGAGTTCCCAAGAGGCAGTACCATCTAGAATTTTGGAAACTAAAAACAGGACAAGCTAATGAACCAGGCCAACAGCAAATCCACGTGTAAATGAGGGAGATTAGTGAAAAGCAGGTTTGTATTCTGAAAGGCTACTCCACACAAGTTAATCATCATTACCATTAATCTCCTAGCTTCTATTTTTTCAAAAGCCAAATAATACAAATTAAGGCTCGCTCATTTATTCATTCACCTTTGATTCATTTATTCATCCATTAATTCTTATAACAAGTAATTTATTGATTGTCTACTGAGTAGAATTCTTTTTTTTTTTTCTTGCCCTTCATCTGTGGTTTCAAAGAACGACACTTACTAAAATAAAATGCTTCACACTGACTAAATTGACTCCCAGCAGTCTTATTTCTGTCGGTAAATGAGACTGGAAAATTGCACGTGCTCTTAAAGCTCTGGGGCTGCAGGCACAGCCCTGTACATCAAACACATCATGGAGGAGGACAGCTGGTGCAGTTAGACTCTCCCAGGACCCCACTTCACTTCAGCTGGCTCAAATAAAATCCTTTGACACTACTGTCACGGAGCTTCAAGTCTGCGTGAGCTTTCTCGGACTCCTTATCACTTTCTGCTTTCTGTGTTTGAGTGGGTTTTCCCTTCCTATCTGCAAGATAGACTCTTTCAGACCCCCTAGGACCTTAATAATTTATGTTAAGATACACAATTCCACTTCTCCCAGGTCCCAACTTGAGCTGCAGCCGTTTTAATTTTCTTTATCACACAAGTTCTGTGTGACAGATCCAGAAATTTCTTAAACTAGATGCTCTGTGAAAGTAATAAACCTTTCATCAAGGGCCATTTGGGATTCTTCAGTTTAGCTTCTCTGTCATCCATATGTCATATGTTTTTAAAATTTTGTATGAATATTAATTTTTTCCAGTATTGATCATATAGAATCAATCAATCAGATCTGTTATCTGAGCTTTAAAACTCTTAGTTGAATCATTTTATGTATACATGAAAAACTTTTATTGAGAACTCTCCTTCTACTAGCATCATAGTGGGTGCTGGGGTGCAGAGACAAAGGAAACAAAATCTCTACTTTACAGGAGCTTAGTATTTAGTAGAAAAGCCAAGTAGGTAGATAGTTACCCTGGGATAGTTCTTTGGGAACATGACTAATTTAGATACTCCTGCTATATGTTTCAATGGTTTATTTTGAATTTTAAAAGTTAAGATGTACAATCAACTATATTTCAATAAAAGACAAAGAAAATAAGAAATAAAAATTAAGGCATAATTTATATACTATAAAGTCCTCTTTTGGGGGGGTACATTTTTGCTAAGTTTGGCAAATGCATACATTTGAGTAATCACCACCACCACAATCAAGGTGATTTAGAAGAGTTTCATCACCTCCATCACCTCCTGCAAATTCCTCTTTTCTTTTTTGTAGTCAAACCAAGTTTACCCCACTCCCCCCAAAACCACCCCCCACAGTCCCTGACAAGAACTGTATGATTTTTTTATAGAATGTCATTTTCTTTTTGTTTTTTTCCTTACGATGTCTCTCCTTCTGCTTCCTTTGGGTTTAATTTGCTCTTTTAAAAAATAATTTATTAAGTGGAAACTTTGATCATGGATTCTCTCTTTTTAAAATATAAGCAATAATGCTATACATTTCCCTCTAATCACTGTGTTAGCTGCATCTCACAAACTTTGACATTTTCTGTTTTTATTTTTATTCAGTTAGAGATATTTTCTAATTTCATAAGTAACTTTTTCTTTGACCCATCAGTTATACACAAATGTGCTATTAAATTTTTAAATATGTGGGAATTTTCCAATTTTCTGATTTCTTGTTTAATTCAGTTTTGTTTCAAAATACACTTTGTATGCTTTTAATTCTTTTTAAGTTCATTAAGTTTTGTTTGTTGGTACAGATTATAGTCTCTCTTTGTGAACATTAATTTACATGTGCAATTTAAATAAATATTTATTCTGATAATACCGTGTAGAGTGGTATATAATTGTCAATTAGTTCAATAACATTGTTCAAGATTTCTGTTGCAGAATTTCTGTTTAGCTATTATATTGATTCTGAGAGAAAAGCATAGAAATCTCCAGCTAGAGCTGCAGAGTTATCTATTTCTCCTCTCAGTTCTTTCAGTTATTGCTTTATGTTTTTTGAGGCTCTGTTGTTTGGTGCATGCACATTTAGAAACTTTATAATTGCCTGGTTAATTGACTACATCTTTATTATAGAATATCCTTCTTCAAGGTTAGTGATTTACCTTGTTCAGAGGATTATTTTAATATTAATATTGCTGCTTCTATCTTCTTTTAGTGTATCTTATATTATTTAGTGTATCTTATATTATTTTAGTGTATCTTTATATTCTTTTATTTCAACTTCTTTATATTTTATATTTAAAATGGATTTACTAGAAAGCCTATATTTGGGTTTTATTTTTTTATCCAATTTAACAATTTATCACTTTTAATCAATGTCTTTAGATCACTAACATTTAATGTAATCATAGATATATTTGGATTAAAACCTACCAACTTCCTAGGTTTTTTTCTGCTTGTTCCATCTGTTCTTTGCTTCTCTTTTCTCTTTTCTGCTTTTCTTGGCTTAATTGATGAATCTTTATGTTTTCATTTATCTCTACTTTAGACTTATTATTTACATCTTTTTAAAGAATATTTTTAGTGGTTCTTCTTGTGTCTTGTGGAGGTGAGGGAAAATTTGGGAGACTCTCCCTGGTGGATCATTTTATACTTTACTGTTCTGACACACTATCAACTGCTATGTGAAAAGACAGCCTGGCTCTTGATCCTCACTGGGCTTTATTTAAATCAAGACAATAGGGGCTCACTTTCTCACTTTCTTCTCAAATACTCTGAGTGTTCCTCCACCATGAGAGGTGGAAGGCCCAGCTGTGGGGCTGGCATGAGTGAGGCCCTGGTCTCTCAGAGATTCACAATGTCTACTTACTTCTAGGTTCCTCCCAGAAAACTTTATCTAGCTTGGGAGAAATGTGAAATTATTTTCTTACTTCTTTTGGATTCTTATGTACTAACTCTTCTTGAAAACTAGGAGTTTGGTATTAAAATCATTTTCTTTGATTCTGCTGTAACATCACTTCTTTGAGGTAATAGATGATGTTTGGTTGTCAGGAAGGTCATAGACTTACATGATAGGAATAGGATGCCATGGCTGACATATCAAATATTATCCTGCTAACTTTTTATACCTAATATTTGAGTATAAATTCATTTATGGTAGGAAATACATCCCCCATTTTTAATAACCCAGGAACAGAGCCAGTCACACAGTAGAAGCTCAGTAAATATTTCTTGAATAAATAAAAACACATAAAAGGGAAAGCCTTAGGTGTCTTTTGTTCCTTGCTTTCTGATTTACTGTTTGGTTTCTCTGTTTGTTGGTTCCTTAGGTTGTAGATGGTGTTTTTGTTTGCTTGTTTTCTCTTCATGGATGCCATTTTTATTATACTAGTGGGTATTGATTTTTCTTGGGTTTTTATGGCAGTGGGAGTTATTTTTCAGGAACCAAACCCAGTACTCCCTTGAGGATTTCTTGTAAGGGTGGTCATGTGGTAGTGAACTCCTGCAGTTTTTGTTTGTCTGAGAAATATACTATTTGCCCTTCATTTCGTAAGGATAGCCTTGCAGGGTAGAGTATTCTTGGCTGGCAATCTTTGTCTTTTAGTATTTTGAAAATATCATCCCATTCCTTTCTAGCTTTTAGGGTTTGTGATGAGAAGTCTGATGTTAGCCTGATTGGGGCTCCCTTATAGGTGATTTGACGTTTCTCTCTTGCAGCTTTTAAGATTCTCTCTTTGTCTCTGAGTTTTGCCAATTTGACTATGACATGTCTTGGAGAAGGCCTTTTTGGGTTGAATACGTCTGGAGATCGTTGAGCTTACTGGATCTGAAGATCTGTGATTTTTCCTATACCTGGGAAGTTTTCTGCCACTATTTTGTTGAATATGTTTTCAATGGAATCTCCATTTTCCTCCCCTTCTGGAATACCCATGACTTGGATATTTGAGCGCTTGAGGTTGTCTGATATCTCTCTCAGATTTTCTTCAATGTCCTTGATTCTTTTTTCTTTCTTTTTGTCTGCTTGTGTTATTTCAAACAGCCCATCTTCAAGTTCAGAGGTTCTCTCTTCAACTTTGCAAAATAATACTTGCAAAATATACATCTGACAAAGGATTAATATCCAGAATATATAAGGAACTCAAACAACTTTACAAGAAGAAAACAAGCAACCCAATTAAAAAATGGGCAAAAGAGCTAAGTAGGCATTTCTCTAAGGAAGATATACAAATGGCCAACAGACATATGAAAAAATGCTCAACATCACTCAGCATCCAGGAAATGCAAATCAAAACCACATTGAGATACCATCTAACCCCAGTTAGGATGGCTAAAATCCAAAAGACTCTGAACGATAAATGCTGGCGAGGCTGCGGAGAAAAAGGAACTCTCATACATTGTTGGTGGGATTGCAAAATGGTGCAGCCTCTATGGAAAATGGTATGGAGGTTCCTCAAACAATTGCAGATAGATCTACCATACGACCCAGCTATCCCACTGTTGGGAATATACCCAGAGGAATGGAAATCATCAAGTCGAAGGTATACGTGTTCCCCAATGTTCATCGCAGCACTCTTTACAATAGCCAAGAGTTGGAACCAGCCCAAATGTCCATCATCAGATGAGTGGATACGGAAAATGTGGTACATCTACACAATGGAATACTACTCAGCTATAAAAATGAATGAAATACTGCCATTTGCAACAACATGGATGGACCTTGAGAGAATTATATTAAGTGAAACAAGTCAGGCACAGAAAGAGAAATACCACATGTTCTCACTTATTGGTGGGAGCTAAAAACTAATATATAAATTTACACACACACACACACACACACATACACACACACACGGGGGGGGGGAAGAAGATATAACAACCACAACTACTTGAAGTTGATACGACAAGCAAACAAAAAGGACATTGTTGGGGGGGAGGGGGGGAGGGAGAAGGGAGGGAGGTTTTGGTGATGGGGAGCAATAATCAGCCACAATGTATATTGACAAAATAAAACTTAAAAAAAATAATAAATAAATAAAAATAAAATAAAAGGCAAAGCCTAATTTGCAGGGTAGGCAGGCATGATTTATAGGGGATATATCATAAAGCATATTTTCCAGGGAGACAAAGAGGAGAGAATAATCTTCAGTCCAAAGGCAATTGATGTTTTCACAACTTCATTTACCAAAGGTCAAGAAATTGTTTATGGTACCATTAGTACAGATTTCATCTTATGGTATTTCTATTTTATTCATACAAATACAGAGTCTGTATAACCTACAACATGCATTTAGCAAACTAATATATTAACAGGTTCCAGGGGCAAAATAAATATGTAAATTTCAACATGCTGCAATTGTTTTTCCATTTTAAGTTTAAAATGAATATGCTCTGGGATTGGCTAGAGCCACATGCAGAACTGTGGTTGGCATGGTTGGTCCATTGCTTGAATATTATGAGACGTGAACAACAGACTGATGAATATGGATGAAAACTCTTGGAGGTCATGAAACGTACAGTATTTTAGAAAGTGAACCAGTTTAGATTAGAATACTGTTCTATTCTACGGGAAATACAAGGCAAAACACTTTTTCGTTTCACATGAGATATAATATCCTGCAATTTTATCCTCATTTCTAAAGCTTCAGCAAACTGTAATTCACAGGCTGGCATGACTTCAGTGGGTGCTGACTTACTGAAGAGATTTTTTTTTTTGTAAGTTTTATTTATATTTTCTGCACCACACTGTGAAGTGCTCCTGATGCTTTGTTTCTCAAAGGCAGGATTAGAGCACAGATGGGAGAAGAAAGGCATGCAATTCTATACTTTGAAACATTTACTCAAGATTTATATTATATCTCTGTTACCTGGCGCCTCTATAATACCCTACATTGGAGAATTTCAAAGCCCATAAAGCGTCTCAGTTGTACAAATAGGTCAATTTTTAAAATTATTATCTGTGGTAAGACTAATCAAACTTCATTGAAGGTGAAATTACAATAAACAAACAAAAAGAGGGGCTCTTTTTTGTTTGTTTGTCTGCTTGTTCTGTCAAAAGATCTTCTGTCACATAGATCTAATCCAGTTTAGAAAGCATCAAAACCTTTGTTCTCTTTGTTCACTTCTTCTTGGCTTTAGTCTGGTAAGGCCATTGACAATCAAGGGAAAGTACTACTTTCCCTCTCATGTGTTCTGCATATGCATAGTACAAAATAATCTGTACCACAACCACATCAAATACTTTTATTTTTAGTTGGCTTTTTTATACTTAACATTTTGGTAAATTATAATCTAACTCTTGCATAAACATATTCTAAAAATATAAACCAGCAACTATCTCCCTAGAAACAAACTTGCCAAATGGGTTATATTTTTCTTCAAAATGCAATAGATTGCAGAAGTTGAATATTTCTTAAATATTAAACTAATATTTTTTTAATAATAAAGATGCTCTTATATTGAAATATCATCTATAGCAAAGGAACACATTATATCATATCACAAACTACGGCAATATTTAACAACTTCTAGTAAATATTTTATGTGACAGAATTAAATACATTTTGGATGATTTATATGCAAAAAATAATTTATCAGTTATGTAACATCTTTCAGTCAGGTTTGGTTAGAACAAAAGAAGCTATTCTGTGTTAGCCAGAAATAACTTGGAATTAACTGCTTACTCTATTGTTGGAGGAGCTGGGATAAGGCATGTCAGGAAAGCAGCTATTGAAGATCAGAGGTTGATAGTGAGTACTTTAGGTCAGTGGTTCTCAACTGGAACACTCAGTAATGTCTGGAGACGTTTTTGATTGTCATGACTGGTAGGGTGAAGGTTGCTACTGGTTTCCATTGGGCACACGCCAGATGTTTTAACCCTATTACTTTGAGTGAGGTTTGGTGAGGCCAGAGGCAGATCAAGAGAGAGAAACTATAAAGAGTTTTACAGTTTTGTTATACTCCATCTTTCCCTGGGGAGAACACTGCATGCCACACAGAACCACTCAGAGGAAGCTCTGAGTTCAGTCAGGAGGCAGACGGAGAGAGGGGAATTGTGCGCAAGTGCCTGAGAAGAACAGGCACAGCAGGGTATGCAGGTTTAGGATTGCCTAGTTAGGTCTAAAAGTGGTGCCCCTGCTAAATTCAGGTTCACTGTGACTGTTAGAGCATGTGGTTTGGAACTATCTAAAATCTATAGATGTTTTTAAGTGAGCCAGAGTTTACTTGGGTACATTTTATAGATGCGAAAGCATCAATTTACAAAAAACAAAAGTATGGTTAATACATCAAGAATGCTACTAAATTTTCCAAAATGCACAGAACAGCTGCTTCCTCCCAACAACAAAGAATTATCTGATCCAAAATGTCAGTGATGCTGAGGTAGAGAAACCCTGTTTTAGACTCTAAAACTCCAGGGCAGGAAGTAGGAGCTGCTGCCAATGATCACAGTGAATATCTCAGTGAGAAATACTGGGGTAGGGAGCAGAAATAGAGAAGCCGGAGCTCACAGGTGAGTGTGCGAAACCTGCCATGGCAGCATGTGGGAGCTCTTGGAGTGGTCTTCAAGGCCCATCAGGAGTGAAGTAGGAGTTAGTGGGAAGGTCTGAAAAGCCACTGCCTCTGATAAAACATTCCTGTTTGACCCCAGAAGATCTTGATCTCTACTTCATTTCCACTTTGAACTCCCCTACAAACTCCTCTTATTTACTGGGAAGGGGATTCTGGGAAATATAGCCTTAGCTTTAGTGGTGGTAGTGCCAGAGTGACCACAAATAGTCTAGCACAAGCATTAGCCAGTTTGGAAGCAAGATGGGATATAAAATAAATACATGTGATGACTGTGGAAAATGAGATAGCCTCAGGGTGTGGATAGAACTCTGCTAATTTTGTTAGAGAAAAATATTTAAAAACATCAGACAAATCTAATCAGTGTACATGGAGTTAGGATATTAAGGAGTGAATTTTAATTTTAATATTCTACAGAAATGTATGTGATAAGAATGACTTGGGAGAAAATATATAAATCGATAGTTTCACTAATGGGATTTGAAGTCAGATATTCCCTCAAATTTTAGTTCTTTTGGTTAGTAACTGATGGACCTTAAGGAAGTGACAAACTCACAAAATCAGTTTCCTTACTTGTGAAATGTAATAAGAACCACTAATTTTCTTTCGTTGCTGTGGAAGTCAGATGAGAGACACTGTATGTAAAGCATCCAAGTGACAGCTGGTGCAAATTTGATTCTCAATAAGTATTTATTTTTACCCACCCCACCACCCCACAGCCAACTCTGATGTTGCTTTTCAATAATTACAGCAACAAAATCCAATTAAATTCTTCTTGCAGTAGGGGAAGTTAAGTGTCTTTCTTGAAAACCCAACTGAGTAGAAGAAAGGAAGTAGAGCAAAAGATTCAACAACATGGATGTTGAATTTAAATAGAAGTGGAGTTGAGTTTCTTCTCATCTGAAATGTGGATAATACTAATACTTTATGGGAAGATTATAAAGATTAAATGAGATAATTGATGAAAAATAAAGATCAAAATAGAAAAAATTATAATAGTATTAATATTTGAATTTCCCTGAGGAAAAGTGTAGTAAAAAATTCTCAGGAAAGAAGAATCCATTTGACAAGTTGTCTAGACTCTTGTTAATTTATTTTAAATACAGAATTGGTTTCCACCATGTAAAATAGGAATGTGAGTTTCTTATGGTTCTCAGGTGCAGTAATGCCCCATGCAGTGCTTTCTTTCTCCTCCCCTCCCTCCTGTCAGGGCTGTCGCCCATCCACAGTTACTACACTCACACGAGATAGGGAGTGATGGGTTTCCTTATTCTCAGGGTCAAAACTGACTACTCAGGCAATCTCTGTGGCCTCCTTGTGTAGCAGAGTTAGGATGTTTTCTTCATTATAAAATATGAAGTCAATTTGCCTATAAAATCTAACCAGATTGAAATATTTCTACTTGAGACAAAGGCTGATTAGGGATCTAAAATTTGGACTTTCAAACAAAATTTGTTATTTAACAGAAATTTAGTCTCCCTGTGGAAAAATTGAAAAACACACTTTCTGTACATTTGCATTGAATAATTACATTATTTGGGTTTGCTTCCTGTTGAGCACCAATTTCTCTGTGCTATTAATTTTCCAGTAAGTCAGTGCTGCTCTTAAGGGCTCTTGCGTGCTCTGTACCTTTATTTTATGCCCTCTTTTGTGTGCTGCAGGTGGTTTCTAAGCCCTCTAAAACTGACTCAGTGTTGTCTTCCTTTGCTAGGACTTTGCTGCTCTAATTATAAATCATGATTACACATTTCCTTTCCCACCTCCTTTCTTGTAGTACTCCTTTCCCTTCATTTTTCTCTTCCTTTTTAAACCCTTCCACTTTTCTAGTCTTTGTGGCCTCATTATATGATACAGCATTAACTGTCTCACCTATAATTTCTCCTCTCTACAAGCTGTACTAATGTACTCTTCAGTGAACAAGTACTCATTAAACACCTACCACGTGCCTGATGCATATGACTGGAATTACATCTTTGCCATTCTGAGGGTTTTTTTAAAACTAGATCCTATAAGTGGAAATCTTGCTCCTTTCGGTTGCTTTTCTATCCTGCTGTTTCTTCCTGACTGTCTCTTGTGCTGGGAGAAGTGATCTATTTTTGGATGCAAAAGGAAGAAAGACACACTTTGTTTCCCAGCACAAAACCTCTGACATGACCAACTTCATAGAAAACTGAAATGTCACCACAATTTAGGCTGATTGGTTTCAGGTAAACAGGTACATCACAAAAATGGTTGGAAAAAAACACAATTGTTATCCTATTTTGTTGTTGTTTTTTTGTAATACTTGTCACTCTTGTACCTAAAATGCTTTGGGAGAGTGCCCATTGCAGTAGGAAGAAGTTACAACTTCCTAATAGATTGCATATTCCCTTTTGATCTGCTCTCTGATAACTCTCCAACCTCATCTATGAAATATTTCTCCCTTTGCATTCAATATTCAAATACTGACTTACTCTTAATTCTAAGATGTGTTCGTTCTTGCTTCCCTCTTGTCCAGTGTACTTGCTGTTATTTGTATGCTTGAAGTACTTTGTCACTCCTCTGCTTTGCCAGTAAAACTTCTCTCCTAGTCTCAGTATGGGACTTTATGAAACCTTCACTGAACTCCCATGACTTGACTACCTGTTGCATCCTGTGCTGCTACAACAGCCTATGTGACACTCATTCTTGTACAGAGTCACTGTTAGGAAACATCTCTTCAGTGAGTGAGAATAGATTTTAACAGTGGTCAAAACTAATGCATATTTTATTGTTTTAATATAGAAGTACTAATGATCATTTTAAATAATCTTAATTCATGAAACTGAAAACAAGTAGCAAATTCCTCTCTATACTTCTCTGTTGAATGATGCAAGTGACATTTTGTTTTCCCCAGCTGCTTATCTTATCTGGATAAGTTGCTTATCTTATATGGATAAACAGTTGGGGAAAACAAAATATCTTGCAAGTTGTTTCAATATTTGCTTAGTTAAAATTACATGATTCCATCTCTCCTTGTAAGTTTCTCAGTGGTAGGGCATCTTTATCTGTGGACAATATAGTAACCAGGATAAACTATTTAATTATTTTATTACATTTTTAATAGAAACCTGTTTATTTTGCATTACTTCATAGAGTACCCACGACTAAGATAACGGGGGCATGTGATTGCTCTTTAATGGTGGGTATTAACCATGGAATTGATATTCCCATTTAGCCTAGTACTGCATGGAGAATATAGACAAGATTAGAAATTAATGAAGAATGAAAAAATTTTGGCTGATTGCATCACCATTTTTATCATCCAACCTTCCCATTTATTCAGCTCTTTGATGTATGAGGTCAGTAAAAGTAATACCCAAAGATAGTTACTTCTAGGATCTTTTCTGACATGTTGAATGTCCTCATAAGGCAGGAATTATTTCCTCTATTATTTTTTCTAATTGCTATTTTATTTTTTAATTAAAGGGAGAGAAAACTATGCAGACCTTCCCTTTATGTCAACACACTTTGAGAGTCATCAGTAAATATAACTATGAGGTGCATGAAAGAAAATAAGAATTTGGATAAGCCAAATATTTAAATTGAGTTAGATTTTTTTCATATTTAAAAAATACAAATTATTAGTCATAGCTTCTTTTTTCTGTACAAATAAGGAATGCTATTCTTTCACTTTACAGTTAAAACCTCCTTCTCAATTTGTTATGTGGATTTGAGAGTATCCTATGTGTGGCAGGAGGCCAGGGTGAGCAATGTTAATCACGCTTCATGCATTTAATACTTTAAAATGCACAAAATCCTTTCTCATGGATTATTCTTTTAAAAGTTTTCTACTTTATCACTGTGAAGGATATTGGGCCACTATTTTTGCTCCACTAACTGTGAACTTCTTGAGAACAGAGGCATGGCACAATCTCTTCACATTCTCAGCACCTGGCATAGTACCCAGAAAATTATTTGTGAACAACACATTTTTTAAAAAAGTGAATGAATGAGCAAATGGTGGATCAAAAAATTTAATTCATTGTGAAAAGTCACAATTTGAGTAAGTGGCAGAGAGACATTTGATCCAGGCTTTCAGATTTCTAGTCTTTTCAATCACAGAAAACACAATAAGCAGTAGGAAAGTGCCTAGAAATGAGGTAGTGGAACTTTCTCTGTGTCAAAATGTGGAAGTGTAGAGCTGATAAACAAATTCAGTAAAGTTGTGGGATACAAAATCAACATACAAAAATCAGTACAGTTTCTATATACCAACAAAAAACCAGCAGATAAAGAAATCAAGAAAACGATCCCATTTAAAATAGCTACCAAAAGAATAAAGTACCCAGGAATAAATTTAACCAAGGGGGTGAAAACTACAAAACACTGACAAAGGAAATTAAAGAGGATATACAAAAATGGAAAGACATTCCATGTTCATGGGATGGAAGAATTATTATTGTCAAAGTGATCATACTACTCAGAAAGTGATGTACAGATTCAATGCAATCCCTATCAAAATACTAATGATATTCTTCACAGAAGCAGAAAAAAAATTCCTAAAATTCATATGGAACCACAGAAGACTGTAAGTAGCCAAAGCAATCCTGAGGAAAAAAAGAGCAAAGCTGGAGACACTACACTACGTGACTTCAAAATATACTCCAAAGCTATAGTAACCCAAACAGCATGATACTGGCATAAAAACAGACACATGGACTAATGGAACAGAACAAGAACCCAGAAAAATCCATATATTTATAGCCAACTGATCTTTGACAATGGTATGAAGAACATACATTGGGGAAGGACAGGCTCGTCAGTAAATTGTGCTGGGAAAACTGGATATCTATATGCAGAAGTATGAAACTAGACCCCTATTTCTCACCATATACCAAAAAAATTCAAAATGGATTAAAGTTTTAAATGTAAGACCTAAAACTATAAAACTACTAGAAGAAAACATAGGGTAAACATTCCAAGACATTGGTCTGAGCAAAAATTTTATGGAGAAGACTTTTAAAGCACAGATAACAAAAGCAAAAACAGACAAATTGGATTGCATCAAACTAAAATGCTTCTGCACAGCAAAAGAAACATTCAGCAGAGTGAAGAGGCAACCAGCAGAATGGGAGAAAAACGTTTGTAAACTACTCGTACTACAAGGGATCGATATCCAGAACATACAAGGAACTTAGCAAAAAGAAAAAAAAATCTGATTAAAAAATGGGCAAATGACCCGAGTAGACATTTCTCAAATTCTCAAAAGAAGACATACAAATGGTCAACAGGTATATGAAAAAATGCTCAACATCACTAGTCATCAGGGAAATTCAAATCAAAACCACAATTAAATATCTCACCCCAGTTCTAATGGCTATTATCAAAAAAACAGAAAATAGCAAATGGCAAGGATGCAGAGAAAAGGGAACTCTTTACTCTGATGATGGAAATATGAATTAGTACAGCCATTATGGAAAACTGTATGGAGGTTTCTAAAAAACAGTAAAAATAATACTACCATATGATCCAGCAATCCCATTACTGAGTATAGTTATCGAAAGAAAGGAAATTAGCATACCAAAGAAATATCTGCACTCCCGTGTTTATTGCAGCACTATTCACAATAGCCAAGATATGGAATCAACCTAGTTGTCCACTGACAGATGAATGGATAAAGAAAATGTGGTATATATACACAATGAAATGCTACTCAGCCATGGAAAGAAATGAAATTCTGTCATTTGCGGTAACATGGATGAGCCTGGAAGACATTATGTTAAGTGAAATAATTCAGGCACAGAACAATAAATATCACATATTCCAACTCAAATGTGGGAGCTAAAAAAATAAAAATAAATAACAATAATAATAGCAATAATAATAAATTGAACTTTTAGAAGTAGAGAGTAAAACTATGGTTATTAGTGGCTGGGAAGGGGTGGGGGAAGGGGTATAGTGAGAGGCTGGGCAATGGACACAAAATACAGATAGGAAGGAAAAACAAGTTCTAGTGGTGTACACTAGTGCTAGGCATCTATAATTAACAATAATTTATTGTATGTTCATATAAGTAACAATAATTTATTGTAATGTTCTTAGTTGGCTAGAAGAGAGGAGGTTAAATGTTCTTATCACAAAGAAATGATACATTTTTGCAATGATTAATATGCTAATTACTTTGATTTGATCATCACACATTGTATGTATGTATTGAAATATAACTCTATACCCCATACCCCATAAACATATGCAATCAATATGTGTGAATTAAAAAAATATTTTTTAAAGAATAGCTTTGTGTACAATGGGGGTCCTGTGGGCATGGAGAGCGCTGGTATGGTGGAAAAGTTAAGGAACTGAAAGAAGTACAAGTTAGGACACAGAAGAGCCAATACAGACTGTGTGAGGAGTATAGAATTAATTTCTCCTCAGCGGGCAAGCCAGTTCAGTTGGCAGTGATTCTCTCATGCAGAATCAGAGTGTGGGAGGCTTTCAGTTAAGCAGAATCTATATCAAGCTGAAATTAAATTTTTTATTGTAGTAAAACATCCATAATATAAACTATACCTGTTTATGTGATTCCTCAAAAAATTAAAAACATAATTGTAATATGACCCAGCAATTTCACTGCTGGATATATATATATATATATATATATACCCAACAGAAATGAAAACAGAAACTTGAACAGATATTTGTACACTCAAGTTCATAGCAGCATTACTCACCATAGCCAAAAAGTGGATGCAACTCAAGTGTCCATCAGTGGATGAATGTGTAAACAAAATGTGGTAAATACATACCTTGGAATATTATTCAGCCTTAAAAAAGAAAGAAATTGTGACATATGCTACAATCTGGATGAATATTGAAAATATTATGCTAAGTAATATTAGCCAGTCAGAAAAGGGCAAATATTATATCAAACTAATTTTAAAACAGTCTGAAAATGATGTCAGGAAGGATTTTTGCAGATGGCCTTATTCCTTTTATCAGAATTTTACCTTTTTCCAAACGTGAAATTTGCTCTCAGCCCATACATTTTGTTTCAAGCCCTCTGTTCTAGTGAAATAGAATGTACTGAAGACAATATAGTGTTGTCCTGGGTTTTGAAAGCAAAAGTGATTCAAGATGTGTATCTGAAATGTAAGACTATTGGGACTGTGTAAAAGCTAATTCTTGCAAAAAAAAAAAAGGCACCATTTTGAAGGTAAACATGCCATAGATTTGAATAAATTAATAAACCTTAAAGAAACTGAAATGAAAATGCCAGTTTTTTAGTTTTTTTGTTTAGCTTTTAGTTTAACTTCTGTTTTCTAAACTGATATTAGTCTTCATTAAGGAAAAGAAAGTTAAGGAAAAAGAAGAAGAGTAACTAAATATTGTTACAGTGTTGTTAAGATTATAGAATATTTTGAGCTAAATTGTAAGAACAAAATAAATTGGAGAAAACAATTTTTAAATGGTAAATATAAATTTAATTTATAATATGTAAAGAAAATAAAATAGTTTATAATACAAAGCTAGTTAATTCAGCTAAAAAATAGTGAAAGTTATACAAAAACCTTGTAAGAATGTAAGCAATACAAAAATATTTAAAATTAAAAAAATATAAAACGTCTAAGTTTCTTTGTTCTTTAAATTTGTACTTCTACTTCTTAAGGGTAATTAGGGTAATTAATATTTAAATTTTCGTTATCCTTCCTGAAAAGAAATGCTTATATGTTTTTGCTTTCATGTTAGTATAGTGTGGCCCTTTCTTCAAATCAACATGTATAGACCTGTTAACCTAAATAACAAAGAGAAAGACCTCTAAAAGAATAATGAGTTTAATTGGGTATATATCATTGCAATGCCATAGCAAACTATGTGCATATTCAGGAAGGTAAAGGAAGACAAAGGATTTTAAAGGAAAAGTGATAGAGTATTGCATAATTATTTTGGGATAATTATCCTTGGCTCCAAGGCTTAATAACAAGGATGACACTAGTCTCAGTTTGGATAGACAGTTGCTGAGCGGATGTCCTCACAGAAGTATTTTTTGTCAAGGTTGCTATGGTCTCTGTGCAAGGCTGTGGTTTTGCAGAGTCCTTTGTAGTAATTTTTGTTATCAGGCATTTGTGCATGAGAACCCTCCCTTCATGTCCTTCCCCAACTCTGTCAGGGGATTTTTGACTCAAGGGACTCCATTTTGATTCTGACAACTTTCATAGCCTACTTTCTTCTCTTTACTACCTTCACAGTTTTCCAGTGTTTGAATTTTGCATAACTGCTCTGCCTATGTCCCTTCTTTCTGTCCCCTTGACATTACCAGCTTCTTCAAATCTATCATCCACACTGCAACCAAAGTGATCTTTTCAAAATAAAAATAAATTAAAAAAAAAAAAAAATTAGGCCACCAGGTAAAACTGTGCAATGACTCCTTACAAGTTTACAAGATACCTGATACAGAGTAAACATTCTGCTAAATATTTGATGAATAGAAGGAAAGAAGGAAAACAGAGCTTTACACTCAAAGAAAGAAGAAAGGAAGAAATGAAAGGAAGAAAACATTAACAAGTTCCTTTTCAGTTTCATGCTATTTAAAACAATCCTGAAATGAATGTACTTATATATCTAGGTGCAATTTTGCAGAGATTTCTTTGGGGAAATGCGTGGTAAAAGAATCACTACTGTTTTAAATTTGGCTACGTAGTCTAAAGTCTGCTCCAGTATATGGCATCGATGTTGACTTTCACCAACAGCGTACGTTGATGGCTGGTTCCCTACATCCTCACCAAAACTGGATATTATAATGTTTTAAAACTCTTGCTCATATGAAAATTTATTTTATTTCTTAACAGAGTAAAACTGAACATCTTTTTATATACTTATTGAGCACCCAATTTCTTTTCTTTTTTCTTTTTTTCAAATTCTCTCCTAATATCCATTGCTACACAAACAGCTGATCTTTTCTTTTGTTTTTAATTATTCATATTTTCTCCACTGTACCCATATGTTTTTAGATTTAACAAATGTCTAACAATGAAGTGTTTATGTTATGGGAATTGTGTGTATGTGCAACTCTAAACTATTTCAATTATTTGGTTAATGTGTCGTATTATTGAGGTATATATTGTAGATTTGTAACAGTAGGAGGAAATTTGTTTATCTGACAAAACTGGCTAGAGAATATACAGCCACTTCCAGACATTCTGTATGCAGGTGAGTCTTGGTTTTCCTATGCAAGATGATGGGTAAAACCTGTCACCGATGTTGGCAGTACAACACACAGAGACTGAGGCTGAGTAAGTAACACTATCCTTATATATAGACAAATTACTGTTTTTATTCTTATCCATTTCAGCAATATTATGAATACTACCCTAAACATGTTTACTGTTTTGTTGTATTTTATCTGTTTATTTTAGGTTTTCTAATACTAATTATTTTTTGATATGTTAAAAAATACTGCATTTAATCGATTAGTAAAAGAGGCAACGTAAAATTTTCATGTTGATATTTATTTTTCATATTTATAGTAAGTGTTTCTAAGCATTAGATGTAAATATCACAATGCAAAATAGTTCTTCGGGTTATCTTTATGATGTTTAACGGAACTGAAGATATTACTAAATATGTAGAATTTTTAAAAATTATGTTAATGAAAAAGAGACAATGACTAGGAATTTTACAAACTGCTAACCCCCCACCCCTCCAAAAAAAAGATTCTGATATGAACTGGTAAGTTGTCTCCAATAACCTATTTTTTAAAAAAAGTAAAAATAGAAATTTGTTCATATACTGTCATTGAAACCTGAATGTACATGCAAAGTCAAATATTGTTCTTATGAAAATAAATGGTTCATTTTTAAGGGAGTTATTTGTTATCCTGATGTTTGTATTGTGAAGAGCAATTTTTAACTTATCTTTTAATCATAACATAGGGACCAATATGGTTTTTGGTGTGAAAAAAAAGGGACATTTCTTTCAATAATTGAAATTACCTGGAAGTTTAGTTTGACGTATTGCCTTTAATTATGACTTGTTTTAATTCAATTATACTTATATTATTCTAGACTTAACACTTGTTAAATACATTCTACTGAGAATACTCAATAGCTTTTTATACTCATACAATCTTAGCTTTAAAAATGGAGTGATTTTTGAAGAAATTTGTATTTATAAAAATACTTAAACATGCAGTCTTTATAAAAATGAATTTTGTATTCACACAGAAAAAACACATTTTCGAAATTGTGCCAAGAAAAATTTTATGCTACTTCCTTAAAGAAAACCATTATATGGGTTACATTTAATAGAAATCATAATATAGTCAACGACCTGTAGGCAAAACAAAATAGCAAATTTTGAATGTGCAGAACCATTTTTGGGGATTGCTACCAAATCTAAGTAAAGAAGAACATTTCATTCTTGGCAGGAATTATGTATGCTTCTTAGAGGAAAGCATACTTTTAACATTACCCTGCTGTGAAAAACAGAAAAAATAGACAGTAGATTAGTTTATTTTAGAGACGAGAATATATAATTTGTAGGTGATGCTCAAAGCAATCTGATTTGTTATCGCAGTGGGAAAATGCTTGCTCAGCATGAACTACTGCAGGACAGCTGTTAAGTTTCTGCAGGTTATTTGCACTACCATAATCTTCCTGGCTGATCTTCAAAGAGATTTCCATGAAATTCCCCCTACAACCCAGATTAGAGGTTGAATCTGCATACTAAATCCCAGGTAGGAGGTAATCAAGAGCTGGTGATCACTTAAGGATCAAATGGCAGCTGTTGCTTTAAGTAGCTTTCCAGGACTGACAGAGAATGCAAATATGCCTTCACATTATCCTTTATTTTGCAGATTCCATAGACTTTTACATTTTTACTGAGACTTTCTCTGTTATAGGTTATAGCTCTGGCAAACTCATGCTTAGTTCTATCTTGAGCCAAGTATCTACCAAGTTCTGTGTTAGTTACAGTGTGTGAAACTGCAAGTAATACACAAATCAAATCTGCTTAAACAGTGAGGATACTTCTTGACTCATATAACTGGTACTTCAGAAGTAGATCTGGTTTTATGGTTAGTTGGTTATTCAGTTCAAATATGAAAAGATTGCAGATTCTCTTTGTCTGTTGGTCTGCTTACCTGTGGTGTTGGTTTTATCATAAGACTGAGTGTCCTTACAGTTATTGCTGCCAGTAGCATTAGGTCTGACCTTCATTCTTTGTGTTCACTGGGAGAAAGTGCAGGGCTTCCCCTTGTTATCTCTTGAGGGCTAGCAAAATTGTTTCCAGAAGTCTGCAGGAATGTTTTTCTCATATGTCTTTGGTCAGAATTGAGACATATGCTCATTCCTAAACAAATCAATGACGGGTGTGTATGGGGGAGGAGGGATACATTTATCCTTAGATCAATCAAGTTCATTTCTTGAGCTGATATTCTTCAAACACCATCTCAACTACTCAGTGGGTGATGTGCAGACGTAGGTGGAGAGACCCAGCTCAATGTGCACTACAGCCTGGTCCTTTTGTCTCCCCATCATCCATATATAGCACCCTTAACATACAGCTTGAGGAATGTTTGTTTCATTTTTACATGCAGTGTTCTGACCCACCCCTATTGGGGTCAGGGTAAGGACGCTTTGGTCTCTATATAGATGAATTTTATTTTACTTTTTAATTTATTCTGATAGTTTTGAATTCAAGCCATGTGCATTTATAGCCTTTGCATATCATTCAGGAATGTTTTGAAGTTTGTCTTAAATTTTGTTCCCATATTTTCTATAATTTTTAGCACATACCTACTTTTAACTGGTGTAGCACTCATCATCACTGATAGTTTGGTACCCTGAGTTTCTTATTCTAGATATAAAAACTAGAAAATGAAGATAGTTAAATACTTCTAAAATTTTAAAGATTAGGACTTTTGTAGTTTTGTCATAAAAAATCAGAACACTGTACTTTAATTTTTCTCAATGATAAAACACAGTCATTAGCAACACAATTTATAGTCATTTTTCACTGTCTATCCACTATGTATAGCTTTTATACATAGCATTATATGTAGCTTTTTAAAAATCGTAATAATGTTGGAATTACTGTATAATCCATTAATTTTGATAATAAGTATAATTTATATTAACCAGACTTTTCAGGGATTCCATTGATTAAGCGTGCACATATAGACATCACCATAGTTTGAGAAACAGCCATACTTAAGGAGAGCAAAGTTTCTCAGAATTTAATTTCTAGAATGAGTGAAAGAAGTAGGCCGTCCACTTAGGGGTAAATACCAAAGAGTTGTCTGCCAGCAGCAAGCAGTAGTTCAAATGGCTCGGTTGGTAAAAGAGCATAATTGCAATCAACAAATACCACAATTTTCATATTAGGCAGTCAAAACTATTAGTTCATTTTACAGCATGTTTCCACAACATAACATTTTGATATGTATTATATTTATATTTATTGCGTGGCTTAATGTCCTGAAGATAAAATGGTTAAAAGTATAGTATACAAGAATACTTCAAAAAGTTCATGGAAAAACATAATTAAAAGATAATGTGAATCTTTCCATGAACTTTTTGAAGACCTCTTGTATTAGATCCTATTAGAAATATTAATGATAAATTGTTATATGTGAAAATATAAAATCTAAAACTTTCTTAAATAAAAAACCTCTAGCATTTTAAACTCCATAAACATAGCACAATGACATTTAAATCAAAATTTAAATGATTTATTACTCAATGAGTTTAAAATAATTTGTTTTATATGATATTATTATATTTTTAAAAATATCTTTAAAACCTCGAGCAGCTTTTTAAAAATCAATGGCTATGTTACTTCTGTGCTATATATCCAGTGTCAAAATATTCTAATTCCATATCTAAAAATTTATTTGTTAATTTCAGGTAAGCTTTTGACTAGTTTATTTAATAATGAGCGTAATCAATGATGGATCTTTTTCATAAAAGCCATGTATATAGATAGAAAACACTAAAATGCAGTTAACTATTTTACTTAAATAAAACACACATAGAAAAACACAGATACATTTTTCAAGGGTAACTTCCTGTGGAAGTTTGGTCTTTTATTGCTCAGGCAAATCAAGTCATGTTGCATTGATATAGATTTAAAACCGGTTAGAAATGGAAGCCTGTATTTTGGCACTAAATGGTTTAAGTCTAATACCTAAATTATATTCTCAGTGTTATTTTTAACTTGCTTACTGTTGTGGGTTCTTTTCCCTTCTTTTTAAAAACAAATTAGCCACAAGGTATAATTATGTTTTTTAGTATAATTAATGTGCATATGGTGTGTGGAAGAGTCTGAGGGATGACAGAAGATGCCTTCAAAATTAAAATGTGGCAAAATACCAAGGGTATAAGATGCCATGGTGATTTCCACAAGCATTCCTCCCTCCCCTTTATACCAAAGGACAAATTATGATCAGATTATTGTCATGATTTTAGTTCACATTTTAGGAAACTATTTACGATCAAGATTCCTATATCCCTCAAATTAGTCTGTTATATTTAATTCTGCAGAAATGTTACTTCAAAAGTTAAAGAGTAAGCCTCGTTACTGCTTAGATAATAGTCTTCTTAAGGATTATGTAACTGTGTTCCACAATTAAAGTTCATTGAGGAGTCAGAATTTGTCATTCTATCATCCTTACTATTTCAAGTTTTTTGAGGAGAGAATGGTTGACATTGAAGAATTTTTTCAAATATATTACACACACACGCATACACAAACATGAAATGATTGTATCAAACCCGACTCTTTCTTTGGACCCTAAAGGAAACACACAGTCAACTTTGAGAATGTTTAGCATACAAGGTTGGTTGTGAATCAACTAGATTTTTATATTCATTCATTCATTATACAAATATTTGCTGAGCAGTCAGATATTGGTTCACGGGCTGGGAATAAATGGAGAACAAAACATGATAATCCCTGCACTCACGGAATTTGTAATCTGGTGAGGGAAATACACACCTAAAAAATAACTGACGTAAGAGCTGTAAGTGGAAAAATAAACAAGACGAAAGATACAAAGCGGGGGGGGGGGGGAAAGGGGGAGAGATATGTGCAACCTTACGTGTGGCAGCCAGAGAAGACCTTACTGAGAATGTGACATTTGAGCAAACATCTGAAGAGGTGAGGAAATGAAGCATGTGGACATCTGTCCCTGAAGCATGCCTGGAGTGTTTAGGGGAAGAGCCAGGTGACCAAGGTTACTGGGGCAGGGTTAAGAGGGAGATTGGGGTAGGAGATGAAGTCAGAAGGCGACAGAAGGCTGGATTGTGGAGAGCTTTAAAAGCAATGATAAAGATATTATTCTGCTTAGGAGTAACCTGACTTATCTGTTACAGGATCACTCTTTGCCAAAAACCAACTGACGAGGGGCAAAGGCTGGAGCAGAGTCAGCAGTGGCAAGGCTATTGCAATTATTCACGTGACCCTCAATTGTGGAGAGAAGCAGGATGCTAGCAGGGGATGTGCTGAGAAACAGTTCTAAGTATATTTTGAAGACAGAATTGATGAATGAAATCTGAGAAATGAAAATGTGTGTTACGGTTTCTTTTGGGTGACATACTGTTATAATTGGAATTGAGGAAAGACAAAAAATAAAAATTAATATTTTGGGATGTAGAAGACACACTGAATTAGGGTTTAATAGACACATGTCCTAGTAGCTGTTGTGTCTTTCAACTAGCTGTGTGACCTTGAGCAAAGCTCTTTCAAGGCCTTGGTTTTATCAGCAAAATGGAGGTGGGTGTTAGAACTGGGCCAAATAGCCCCACTGCCAGCTTCTGTAAACCAAGTTTTATTGGAACACAGCCATGCTCCTTTGTTTATGTATTGTCTTTGGTTGCTTTTGTGCTACAATAGCAGAGTCAAAAAGTTACACAAAGACTACATGGCTTGCAAAGCCTAAAATATTTATTATCTGACCCTTTATAGAAAAAGTTTGCTGGTTCCTATGAATTTAATGAAGATAAATTGTAAATATTTGGGGTTTTGAGTAGTTTTGCATATTTAATATTGCAAAAGGCCCATAAAGAATTGCATATTTTCTAGCAATCAATCAAAATCAAATCATCAGCAATATGTGGCTAGATTGCAGATTGGAAAATATGTGATTCCTTTACCATTAAAAGTACGTCCTAATGGTAATGTATTTCTACATTTACAGGCATTAAGAAATGGTCACAGGGCCGGCCCTATGGCTCACTTGGGAGAGTGTGGCGCTGGTAGCGCCGAGGCCGTGGGTTCGGATCCTGTATACGGATGGCCGGTGCGCTCACTGGCTGAGCGTGGTGCAGACCACACTGGGCCAAGGGTCGCGATCCCCTTACCGGTCAAAAAAAAAAAAAAAAGGAAAAAAAGAAATGGTAACAGCTTACAGCTTATCACTGAATGAAAAAACAGGTCTTAAATCACATGCATGTGTGCATTTTCTCAGTTTGTTACACTACTCATTTATATACTTATTTACTTATTTATTCATTCATTCCTCACCATTCATTCATTCATACCTCATTCATTTATGTGTATGTACAGGCTTAAAACAAGTTTGGAATGACATGTTGGAATGTTAACGGTGTAATTATCATTAACTTTGGGATGGCCAGTTAGTTCACTTGGGAGAGTGTGGTGCTGGTAACACCAAGGACATAGGTTCAGATCCCGATACTGGCCATAAATAAAGAATGTTATTATTTTTGTATATTTGTATTTTCTCTTTTTCTTAAGATGAGGGCAATTACATGCAAAAATTTAAATGAAAGCCTAGCAAACACATACTTTATGTCCCTGAATCCTCTACTGATCTAGCACTATAAAGAGAAGGTCAAAGCTAAAGGCCAAGATAGGTATGACTGGCAGTCTATTTATAAAAGTGAATTACCTAGTAATTGATATTAGTTTTATTGATTGCTTTGGCTTGTTCTAGGTAGCATGTACATACACACACTTCATGGAGAAAAAAACCTAAAAGATGAAGAGAGGATTAAAAAAGGCAAAATTCATTTTCACAATTTGCCCTGAGCACCTTAAAAATAACACACACAGCTGAATAGGTATTGGTTTCATATTAGAAACCTTTGCTATCTTTTATTTATTCTCTTTTATGTTCTTATTCTCTTTAGTCTCTCACTTCTTTCTTGCCAAGTTCCACATATAATTTAAAATCAATATAATTTTTTGAATTCCATATTCATAAAATTGTGAATTATATTTTCTTTTTGTGTAATCTTTCTAAATAAGCAGGCATCCTTTACCATATGTAACAAAACAAACATGCTTCATACAAAAACCTTTCAAAAAACAAAATGAGAATGTTTTCATTGGCATGTTGGACTTAGCATGTGCAATTGTGAATGAATAGTCTCTTCCTTCCAAGTCAAGTATTTATGTTCCTGAATACAAGGGAAACCCAGCTCCCAAGTTCCTGTTTCTACACGTTTAGAAAACTAAACAATGGTGAATAAAATTAGAAAGACATTGGAAGATGTTAAGCAGAGTGGTAATTAAGCTAAAAACTTTCACAGACCTGGGAAGAAAACAATAAAAAAAAAAAATCTTATTTTTTTTGGCTTAAGAAAAACCATGAAGTGATAACTAATAACCATCATATGATTCTTGTTTTATTAAATAGGTTATTTCATTTTGGCGTTTGATTCCTTGATTTCTTCAGTCAATACTTGGATATTCAATGGCAATATATTGTAACTAGTGAATGAACAGTATCTTCCTTCCAAGTCAGGTATTTATGTTCCTGAAATCAAGTATTTGTGCTAAAGTCCTAAAGGAAAAATGAAAAAAAAAGAAAAAAAAAATCAGAACCTGGCTTCATCTACAAATATTTATGGAGCACCAATTCATTGTGTGGCACTGAAGGTGGAAGTCTAGAATGCAGAGAAGCCTAAGTGTAATGCACATTCTTAAAAATGCCTTGGTTAACTCTCTTACATTTTGCATGCTATTTTACATTTCTCTCTTCATTGATACAAAAATCTTTTGGTTTAAATTCAAAATTCATTGTCCTATTTTAAGGAGGGGTTAGCAGTTAGGGTGTCTACTTTGTAAATTGGGTGGAATTAACAGATCATGTAGTTAATCTGTTTTCTCTTAAAACATTGAAATGAGCAAACTTGCTAAGGTTCATTTTATGCTCATCAAATTTTGCTTATTTAGAGATTAATTTTAATATTTTAAGTCTGAGAGTATTTTCTGTAATGGCTTTTATAGATAGCTCTATTATACAAATGGGACTTTCTATGTATTCTATTTTCCGTCCTTTTTATATGAGTAAATATTTGCCTACATTTTTGTTAGTTTCTGGGTTTCTGTTCCTGTTGAAAAGATTTCTCCTACATCTGATTATCTTATTAATTTACATAAATTTCATGATTTTTAAAAAACATTTGTGACATTAGCCTATACATCGATGACACTAAGGATATATACATCAGACTTGGTGTAAATTATCCCTTTTTTTTCGCCCTTCTTAGATTTCCTCTTATTCTTTATTTTTTTTTTATAAGAAATTGGGTTAAAACTAGTCTAAGAGAAGACATATTAGTTACAATATTTTATTATTCAATAACACTCTATCTTGTTTACTTGTTTGGTGCTGAGAATTGTATTTATTCAGGGCATCTTTACTATAGAAATTGGTTTGTGTTTACTCCTAAATTATTTGATTTTTTTTTTTTATTAAAGTTAAAGTCATTTTTCTTCCTAATCAGCTGATGGAATCTAACTCTCTTCTAGCTTCTGATTTCCTATGTTTCTGCCAAGAATTCTGATACAGGCCCAATTATTTTCTATCAGTGGTAAACTTTTCTGTACACTTGGAAACTGGTAAGATTTCTCTTTACCTTAGGTTAAGCACTTTTATCCCTATGTTTTACTACTACTACATCCTGGAACTCAGTGAAGCTTTTAATCTGCAGACTTGAGTTCGTCAGCTCAAATAAATTTTCCTCTCTTAGTTAATTATTTCTTCTCCCTATTTGTTACTTTATTTCTGGAATTTTTACAATTCACATTAGCTTTCTTGGATTTTTTTTCCACACTTCTTACATTTCTTGTCATTATTTCAATCAATTTATATTTTTTCAAGTGCTCTGTGGTATTTATTTCACCTGAATTTTCATTCCACTAAGGTAGATCTCAGTGGCAACTATTCTCTCAAGTTACCTGGTGATGGGTTTGCTTAGGAAATTACGTCTTTTAAAATTTTATCTTTTAATCTATAGAAAGATTCTTTTATCCTGCATTCAAATCACCTTATTTTTCCCATTTTTTTTTTCCCAGTTCCCCTGGTCTCTTCTAGCTGCTCTATTCTTGTGTGCGTTTCCTATTTTTCTGACTGTGTCAGTTATTCAGTTATGGTATTTCAGCTTCACTAGAATTTGTGATGCCAGGACTGTGACTCGACTATTCATTTTTGCTTTGTCAGTTGCTCCCCCTTCGGCTTTGTCAATAGGGGGCGCTAGAGAGAGAGAGAGGGAGACTGCAAGGCAGGGGGAGTAAAGGGACTTGCTATTTCCTGCACTCTTCTGCCGGCTTCCTGATGCTTCCTGCCAGTTTTTTTTTTTTTTTTTTTTTTCCTTTTTCTTTCCTGTGTCACCCTAGCAATGCTTCTTCACCCTGGTTGCAGCTGTGTTGACCCATAGGAGCAGGTGAATCTCGTTTGCAGTCCTTCCAACTCTGAAGAGACCAGCTTTATCCCATTGCCTCGGATCCACCAGCACCGACTGGCTGACACCCAGTCCTCAGAAGTGTGGGTCCCACACTTCTCACAGCACCTCTCCTCCAGCTCAGAGATGCCATCACCAGCCAAGCAGGGCTACTTCCTCAGAGGTCTGAATTTTAGCTCTTTGGGGTCTCTCTTCCAAGTTTTGATATTTCTAGTCTCTTTTGTTGTTCCCTTAGCCTTTAGGGCAGTACCTGCTCGCTGGGCTTTCTACCTTCTTAACACCTCAGAGTTCTTTTTGCCTTTTCAGTAACCTAGTTAACATTGCTTTTATGCATCATAGCCCTTTCTTTATTTTAAATTCTCTCTGTTAGAATAAATTCTGTCTCCTAACTGGACCTTAATTGAGGCACGGACTGCTCATTCTGTTTGCTGGAGGTTCTTAAATGGCTGGTTATTTTTCTTTATTAACTCACTGAGTATCAGAACTGGTTGTTGGAACACCCTAAATGACACAAGTCCCACAGGGAGCTGAAACACCTCTCTTGTGGTCTGGCATTATATGCATGGAAAGTTTGCTAGTGCCACTGCTCGGGTCCTGAGAAGAAGCATCTCTGCTCCCTAGTTCCTAACACTGCCTCAGCCCAAGGGACAGAGTGGATTGAATCCTTCCAGGATGTGCTGCTTTCTGGTATTTGTATAGGATCCCCCTACAGCTGGTCTCCAGGGTGTCAATCAATCCATACAGGAGAAACTACCATATTAGTTATTAGTTGTCATCTAGAGCACTTCTTCAAATTCAGAGCCTCATATTTCTCAGCAGTCTATAGGACCTTGCAGCAATTTGACTTAGAAGGTGCAAATAAATTGGGGATACAGGGAGAGACAACTGCACTCAGGTGGCCGTGTTTCCAAAGCCTCGCTCAAAGATTGTTCTTTGTTTGTCCTAAGGTCTATGTATATACAATGTGGTGCTTTTTATTTTAAGCTTTTAATATCAACACTTTATATAATATAATTTCTTATTTGTAGTTGCATACTTTCAATAAAGTAGAAGAATAACTGGAATAACCAATCTGGGCTTCAGATGATTCTCTCTTAATCATGTGTCTCTAAATACTCTTCCCTACTCCCAGAGATGGCCAAAGAAGTACCTGGGGAACTTGCAGGAGAATAACTGACAAGATAAAAATCTCTGAGGCCAAGCCAAAATAAACTATGCTTCTAAATGACTGCCATTTTGGCTATATCATTTATTTAGCATTGTGCATAGATTACTTCCCATCCTTGGTAATTTTTAGGGTGTATATCTTATTAACATAATATAATTGAAATTTTTTGAGGGCAGAGACCAAATCCAACAAATATTTATATTATAAATGTAATAGATTAAAGTTAAATTGTTATGATCAGAATGCTTGTGTCCCCCCAAATTCATAAGTTGAAATCCTAACTCCCAAGGTGATGGTATTAGGAGGTAAGGCACTGGGAGATGGTTAGGTCATGAGGGAATGAGATCAGTGGCCTCATAAAGCAGATCCTAGAGAGAGTTCCCAGAGAGATCCCTTGCCCCTTTCCCCCATGTGAGGTTACAGTGAGAAGAAGGCTGTCCATGAGGAAGCAGGCCCTCACCAGACACCAAAACTTCCAACACCTCAATATTGGACTTCTCAGCCTCTGAACTGTGAGAAATAAATTTCTGTTACTTATACCATTCTATGGTAGTTTGTTATAACAGACCAAACACACTAAGACATAAGTACTTCATGGTTTTTAATGTACCAGAAAACCTAAATTCCTATCATTTAGTCTTCATAATAGCTTAATCAGATAACTACTAATAATCCCATTTTCTAGATTTAGAAAAGGAGGTTATAGTGATTAAATAGAGATTGACCAAAATTATCCTAATGAATGACAGAGCCACATTTTGTCCTTAATCTATCAGACTCTAAACCTGTGCTTTTAATCACTACCCTAACTACCCACCTTCAGAATTATAGTTTTACGTATCTAATGACATTGTTAAATATTTTGAAATTTTATTGAGATTTAAGATTATTTATCTATTAATTGGATCATTCGAGTAATGTTATCATGAGGAGCATAGGTATATCCTTATAAAATTAAAAGTGATCTTTTTCAGTATAGGCCAGAATTTTCTAATTGATAATAATAGTGTTTTTTAATATTTACCTTGTGTGTGCTATGTTCTAGTCATTGTTCAAAGTTCTCTTCAAATAATAATTCTTTAATCATTGTAACAGGCAAAAGAGGAAAGTATTATTGTCATTATTTTTATTTTCAGAAATGAATAAACTAAAGCACAGATGATTTTAAAAATGCCCAAAGTCCCAGAACTTGTTGATAAGAATTAAACAGGAGAAGTCTGGCTTCTGTGTCCATACTTTTAACTGCTAAGCTATATACCAATGGCATCTTATTTATTTCTCTAAAATCTTACAAATTTGGGTCACATGATTTTCACATTAATGGAAGAATATGTTTTCATATAAAAACTTGTTAGTTGTTAATTACTTTGCCAATTGTTTTTTTAAAAGATGGTTAACTTTATACCTAAACACAATCTTTCTTTTTCAAAGCTGATAACTTTGCAGACAAAAAAACTCCTAACATTAATTAAAAGACACATTTTTTTCTTTATAATATTTCAAATAATCAAGTACATTATAATCTTAAAATAATTTTATGAAATTTGCACTTAGAATATAACATTAAAAATTAAATTAATTTAAAAAATCATTTTGATATTTCTTATATGTTATTTTATACATAGCTTTTAAGCAATGCTTCAGAAATTTCTTTTCTGACATAAAATGGCCGTTTGCTAGATTATTCTCTTAATGTGGTGGTAGTCACTGCTTCAGTCCACTGTGGTTCATTTATATGTGTAGTTTTCCATAATCTCTCAAAAATACCTCCTTATAAAAGATGGATAATTTGAAAGAGTGCTGGTAGATTAGCTCTAATATTTATCAAAATTGGTTGGAAAAGGAAATGTCTAGGAACAAAATCTTAAAATTGGAGTTCTAGAAGTTGCAGAGCAGTCATATCATTTTCACACTTAAAAAGCAACACACTGAATCCTGATGCATTGGGCTGAATATTTCTTTCTCCCTTACTTGAATTTTCATTCTCCGAAAAAAAATCATTTTGGACAATATAATTAAGGTAAATTGTGGTCCTACAATGGGAGTCATTACACATTCAATAGAGATTGGTGATAGTATTTAATAAAAATGTCACTAAGGCATAATGACATTTTTGCTTAAAATAGAACAAGAAATAGGTGAAAATAATTTCATGTGAAGTTCTCTCGATGAACTTTGAAAATCAATCGGTTGGACATACTCTGCCCTTAAACGTGCATTAAGTAGAGAGGATCTATTTTCTCCTTCAATGATTACGACTGCTCAATGAGTCATATAATCTTCTCATTGGTGGTGATTTCATTAACTTCAATTTCATTTCTTAATTACCTAGAGAAGTATTCAAATGTCATTGCAATCAATCAATTAGACAACCTTTATTAAGGGGTGTGGGGAGTGCAATGGCCTTTTCCTTCCACAAACTTAAAGCATAATAATCTCATAATTATTATAATTACCATTTGTTTTGAAGTTGTGTGTCAGATACTAGATGTAGCATCTAGTTTTATTTTTATAACATTCCTGTGAAGTAGGTGTTATTAGTTCTGCTTTGTGAATAAAGAAATTGAGACTAAAAATTACCTTATCAAATTCACATATCTAGATTTGTCAGAGTTGGAATGCAAATGCTTAATGAATGGATTCCAAAGAGGGATGCCCTGGTATATAAGGTTAAGGACCTTAACCTTGACTATGGACTCCCATTAGGAAACTAAAAGTGAGATCTAGGTGCCTTCTTAAGAATAGTACCCCATAGTGTAGTGTTTTTAGAAATATACATGTATAACCTGGGGATCTTGTTAAAATTAAGATTTTTATTCAGTAGTCGTCCCCTCCAAAATTCATTTTGAAATTAAAACCCCAATGCGCAGCATTAAGAGTATGGCTATTAGGAGGTAATTGAGTCATGAGGCATCCACCCTCTTGAATGGGATTAGGTGTCCTTAGAAAAGGATTTGTTGGAGGGAATTCACTCCTTTTTTCACTCTTTCCATCCTTTCTGCCATGTGAAGATACAGCTTTCCTCCCTGCTGAAGGATGCAGCATCACGACACTATCTTGGAAGCAAAGAGCAGCCCTCACCAGACACCAGTTCTGCTGGTGCTAGATATTGGACTACCCAGCCTCCAGAACCATTAAATTTTTATTTTTTTATAAATTACTCAGTCTGTGGTATTTTGTTAGAGTAGCAAAAGCTAAGACAGTAGGTCTGGGTGGGTCCTGAGATTCTGCCTTATCTCTAAGATTCTAATGCACTCCTTAGTGCCACCAATGGTTTCAGTCAGTGAACCATACCGAGTAATAAGACCTAAGGAGACTCTGAACTAAGAAAACACAGAATGAAAATAATGAACTTAAAATTTCATGATGTTATAAGCCAGTTAATTTTAGCAAGCTCAAGGAATTATAATTTCAAACACTCATGTATTTATAAGAAAGTTAAGATACAAAAAAAAAAAAAATTGATCTAAAAAATAGTCAAGATTGCCTGAACTTCTGCTTCCAGTCAAGATGGAGTAGAAGGGACCTTATTTACCATGCTGCCTGAAGTAATTAAAAAGCCAGACATTGAAACAGTGGTACTTAAGACATTAGACATCAGGAAAGACAAAAACAAAAACAAAACAAACGCAGTGATCCCTGAGAGATAGAGCACAATGGCATGAGTCCTATGATTGCCTCAGCTTTCTGCCTAGAGAAAGTTTCCAGGCCACAGTGTAGGGAGGGAAAACCCAGGCAGAGATAAGTAGGGATTCCCATGTACCTAGAGTTCACAGGGTAGAACACCAGACAGAAGAGAGCTTGTAAAGAGAAAACCTCAGAGATCTGCAGATTGAGCATTCAGTTGAATATTAATCAGTGCATGCATGTGAGAAAATGATCTGAGGCCAACCAAAGGGCCACCCAAAAGGATTTTCAGGAAAAGCGGCTATAACTCACACAGGGCTGGGAATAGTGCTTTCTCCTGACAGCCAGGGCAAAAACTTTAAAATTCAGAGGTATCATTTGAATTACAAAGAAAGGTTTTTCCCTGAGTAGTGGGAAAAACAGAATAAATGAAGCACTGGTCTTGCCTAACAGAGCTTAAAAACAAGACTCAAAGGGATCAAACTTTTAAAATAACTGTGTCCCAGCATAAAGCTCAAGAAATACCAAAATATTCACAGAAATACAGAAATACCTTGCACCCAACAAGGTAAAATTCACAATATCTATCATTTAATATAAAAAATTAAGGGGCTGGCTCACTTGGGAGAGCACGGTGCCGATAACACCAAGGTCAAGGGTTCAGATCCCCTCACTGGCCAGTTGACCAAAAAAAAAAAACCTAACAAAAAAATTTACTCAGCATGCACAGGATCAAGGAAATACAATCTCTAATGTTCAGAAAAATCTAATGAAAAATGACTCAGAAATGAGACAAATGATAAAATAAATTGACAAGGACATTAAAACAATTATCATGACCATATTCCATAAGGAGATAGAAAAAAATTGAACCCATTAAAAAGGTAAATAGAAAATATGAAAAGACCAGATCTTGCTTGAAACACTGGAAGCAAGTAACAGCATTCTAAGAAACACAACCAACCAAGGAACCCTATCAATCCTTTCTTATTTCTGTTATTTCCTTGTATTAGCCAATACTATGATGAAGATAATGACATAGAAGGAAAGGGAAACTTGGGCAACCCACAGATTCATTTTCTTTTTTGGATTTTGGCAGCTGGCCGGTACGGGGATCAAACCCTGGATGTTGGTGTTATCAATACCACATTCCAACCAACTGAGCTAATTGGCCAACCCCCATTTGCTTTTAATTCTTCCTTATTCATCACTAAGTCAAAGGTTGAGGGTGTTGATAGAATGTGTAGAATGTGCGTGTATCAAGAAGTGAAATAAAAACAGTAAGTTTTGTGCAGCGTTTCCACTCTCCTGGTAAGAACAAAATACATGCGCATGTATACACTGCTAAATACCAACTGTGTAATTTCAGTAATTCTGTATATGAGCTAAATGCTCTTGCACTTTGATTTAAAATTGACATTGCACAATATAAAAATAAATGGTGAAATTTATGTAAATAATTTTTCTTTACCGAGAATGACATTAAATAGCAAATGAAAAATGCCATGATAAACTGAGAGACCTCAGAAGAAAATTTTTAAAAAGTTCTGTATTTTAACACCTTTAATAGAAAATATTCTCTGCCTTTTGAATAAAAGGTATCACACTTTCATTTTGCACTGGGTCCTGCAAATTTGTAGCTGGCCCTGAAGCCAATCAATGGTTGCCCAGGATGGTAGGGCACACGGAACAGTGGGAGGGAGGGATTTCAAAGGGGGAAGAAAAAATTTTGGGGGGGTGGCAGAATTACATTAAGTGTGGTTACGGTTTCACCTCAGCATAGCTATAGCAAAACTTACGAAATTGTATACTTTAAATGTCTGTAGTTTACTGAAAGTCAGTTATACCTGAATAGAGCTGTTTAAAAATATCTATCATATAATTTGGTTTTTGTTTGAAAATATAAAAAACTTAAAGGCTTAAGCCACAAAGAACTTATACATATTAATTGTATTCATTTTTGAAACTGAAAGAAAATATATGGTCTACAATTGCTGACTATATTTCCAAGGCATCTGAATAAAATATACAAAATGCCATATTTTGCTTTTCATAAAATACATTTTAGATAATTTGATTAATGACATTTCCAACTTATCTGAAACTTACAAAAAGACATTGAATACATCACATACATTCAACTGAGATGCCCAGATTACACCCAAAAGCTTTGAAGATAGTTAAAATAAATAAGCCCTTTGATAACTGTCAAATTTTAGTCAACAATTCAATAAACATTTTTAAAAATAATAATGCAGGTTAAAGTTTTCCATAAACCTGCTGAATTAAGACAAAGATGTTTGAAGTTTTCTTAACTCTCTCTATTCAATATTAAAGACACTCTCAACACTTGGAAAGAGGAAGACAGTCTAGTATATAGTTCCCAAACTTTTCACCACCAATGACCCTTTTATTATTATTTTTTGCCCCACATGTATTCCATGTGTTGAAAGATCTGGTCTACCTAATAAAATTAGGTACCTGTTAATTGATTAAACTTTGTTTCCTCACTTTTCTTTTTCAAAGATAAATCTTTTTGCTGTCAATTTAGTTTTCTATCATGATGACAACCACCCTCAGTTGATTCCAGCCAAAAATAAAAAGATTACTACTTCTATTAGGTTTTCAAGACTTGGCAAATGTCTTTTGGGCTTTCTAAAATACTTAAGATGATTTAGCCCAAATCCTTCCCTTTGTAGATCAGGAGTAGTCTTTTGGCTTCTCCCATTTTTATAGCAGTGGAGATTATAAGAAAGACTGAGAGAATACAGGGTTTGACAAGGGAAAGAAAGAATGATTATGAGGATAATTCCGTTTCGGGCAACAATACCTGCATGGTGACTAATGAAAACCAAAAAATTTCTTGGTACTGATGACCATGCAAATTCTCTTATTGATTATCCAATGCTTATAGGATTTGATTCAGGAAAAGAGCAAAACAAATGAATGGCAATTCACCTCCCATTCAAGTTATTTCTGATATAACCTACTGTTCTTTAGGCAGTGATAGATGTTGGAGCTGCCTAAGAGCTGAATTAGCATCCAGAATGACAGGATAATTTCATTTTGCTTATGTTAAGAAACTTAAAGAAAAAAAGAAAGCTAGAAATTCCTTCAGAAGCCAACAAAACTAAACAAAACAACTATTTCATTCTGATATTTTAAACAAGTTATTAATTGGCTGTTGAAGAAAAACTATCACCAGTAACTTATTTTATACATACATACATATATATATAATGGGCTTAAACCACCTTTACTACTACTACATATATATGTTATTTATAAATATGTTATTTATAAATATATGTTATTTATAAATTTATATATATATAAATTTTTAAAAATTAAACTGGCATTTTATTTTTCAGTCATCTTGCTAAATTCTGCTTCGTTATTGAAGTCTCTGGTTAGATGGTGCATTAATTTTCTCAGTGAATGATAAATCATGCAACGTCTTTCATGCAATCAAGCTATGAGCTATGTTTTTTCCTGTCCTCCTAAAAGTTATGCCTTATGCATGTATATTTTTTCTCCTGAAACTAGCAGGCCTATGGATAGGTGTTATTTTGTACCACTTCAAAACTGGAAAAAAAAAACCAAAAAACTGATCCAAAATTCAATGCATTTTATTGTAATTTTAATTCAACTTTCAAAAGTTTTCTGTAAGTTTTGTGTGCGTGTGTCTATTTGCTCCTAACCAAAAAGTTGCCTGGCTAAACTTTCTTATGGGTGTTCAACTAATACTTTTCACAGAACTGCTGTAATTTATTATGAATGAGGGATAACCCCATGGCTCAGACTTGAAATATTTTCGTAGTTGTTTTCCATTATAAATAAAGAATGAAACAAAGATTATAAACCAAATTCCTATTCCATAGCATAATTTCTCAACTTGTCTTCATGAGAAAATAATCTTGATCACAGTGAAACTGCATTAAGTATAACTTTTTGACTCTTTTGTCTAAAATGTCCTATTAATGTTTTGAATTACATCGTGTCTGTACAACACCAGAATACTTAAATTAAAAATGAAAGTTGTTAGTTACAAGTATTGTTTATGCCCGAGAGAAAAGAGATGTGAAGGTTTGGTGAAGGTTTAATCTGAAATTTTATTTCAATTTCTTTATGTTCTGCTCACACAGTTAAAGTTCCGTATGCCTATATTCTTATTTTAATGAAAAGAAGTAATACCAGTATTACTTTGTGCTCTTTTTATCATACAATGTGATAATAGGCAGCACAAAAAAAAGAATGCAGGACTTATTGGTATGGGCAAAGTTAATGTTTTTATTTCTAAATAAACCCTTTGAGCATCATGTTGATATAGCCATTGGCTAGGAACATTCTGGAAAAGTATGGAAGAAAATTGAAATGTATATCGACAAAAGAAAATTTTAAAAAAAAAAAGAAAAGAAAAAAGAAAATTGAAAAAATATCTCATTAATTTACATACTTAATTATAGGTTCCTAAAAAGGATCCTAACCGTCACTCAACCTGTGTGAATACTTCCAGTCAGGGAGCCACTTTTACCTTAAAAGGTAAACATTTGAAAACAGTTTTATCTTGAAAATGTTATGTTCAGTGAGAAATTAATTCAATATTCGTTAGTGTTTTCATAATAATATTAATGATATTTGAGGGAGGTGAACAGCTTTTGTCTCAGCACCTTAAAAAGGACCAAGGTTTTGGTTTAGAATTACCAAAATAAGTTTTCTAGTTTTATGTAACAGAAGACCATGGAATGATAGATTTGATTTTAGAAATTTCACTATGTAGATTTATTTAGATCATTCTGTGTATTAGAGGATTTGGTAATTGTAATTTACATACAGTGAAATGCATCCTCTTGTGTGGACAGTTCCATGGATATTGTTATGGAGTCATACAACCATCACTAAAATCAAGATATAGAAGAATTACATTTACTTGGCAAATCTTGTTCCAGAGTGTCATGTAAATGCTATCATGCATTTCAGTCTGGCTTCTTTCTCTTGGTAAAATGCATTTGGGATTCATACATGTTGTTTCATGTATTAATAGTTTGTTCCTTTTTACTGCTGGGTGGTGTTGATTATATGGATGTACCAGAGTTTGTTTACACATTCACCAGTTAAAGGATATTTAGATTCTTCTCACTTTGGGGCAATTATAAATAAAGGTGCTATATGTGTAAACATTTACGTATAGATTTTTGTGTGAACGTAAGTTTTGATTTCACTGGAACTACCTAAAAATAGAATTACTAGGTCTTATGATAATGGCATGTTTAACTTTAAAAGAAACTGCAAAATCCTGCCAAAGTGGTAAACTCTTAGCCAAAGTTCTACATTCCAATGCAATGCTCTCTGTCCTTCCCAGAACACTTAGTATTGTCAGTGTCTTTTCTTTTAAATTTTTTAAGCCATTCTAACGCATGTTTAGTCATTTTTCATTGTGGTTTTGATTTGCATTTTGCTAATGACTAATGATGTTGAGCATCTTTTCATGTGCTTATTTGCCATTGACAATCTTCTTTCATGGAATGTCTTTCATTTTTTTATGTACTTTTTGTTTATAATTGAGATTTGAGAGCTCTTTATATAGTCTGGATACAAATCCTTTATCAGATATGTGATTGACATATATTATCTCCTAGCTTGTGGCTTTTCTTTTTATTGTCTTAACAGATTCTTTCAAAGAACAATCTTAATCGTGATGAAGTCAAATTTCTCAGTTTTTTTCTTTTATAGTTCACTGGATTTCTAGTTTTAAAATAGCCCTGGAAAAAGTGATTTTACACTGTCCATGCATTAACTCTTGTGCTAACATTTTCTAATTTGCTATGCATGAGCTGTTCATAGTAGTTGTATTTTCTAATTTCAAGGTCAATTCTCTTCAAACAAGTAAATAAACACAAAAAAGAATCTTGACTACAGTTTTTCAAAATTCACCCTTGTGATTTCCAATTTCAAACTGCTTCAATTGGCTATTTGGCTCCTATTCAGTATACTATCCCATAGAAACTTCACATATTGAGGTAATTTATACTTTGTTAAAAGGCAGAGGTGAAAAGATTGCTTTCATTAAAGTGAAGACGACATATCTGAACTTTAATTCTAGGTTTTCATATGTGTAATATTTTAGTCATTAATTAATACTGTAGTTTGGATTCCCCATTAATCCTTACATATTAACTAATAAGTAAGGCTTAATAAATGTAACTTGAACATGCCTCATAAAGATTTGAAAGAAAAAAGATCCTATACGAACCAATAATTTCCCCATAAATGATCACATATTAGCCATAATAGGGATTGCATAAGTTTGAAAATCTATTGATTTACTTCAACTTCTTTCTTTGTAGTCGAGATATTCATGAGAAATTCCTAAACAGTCGCAGGCTTACCTCACCACATTAAGGAAATTTGACAACTATTTAAAGTATTGTGTCTACATAAAAAAAAAACACATGAAGGGGAAGCTTGCTGGTCATGGACATTTTCTACATATGGCCATAGATACAAAGATATTTAGCACATCTAGTTTTATTGGCAACTTCATTTTATGAAGGATGGTACATTGAAATGGAAACCTAGATTTCAGAAAGCAGTCTGATTTTTATTCATGTTAAAGCACTGTAGTATATAGGAAGAGAGGCTTCTCGTTAATGATCATTATAATATCTTCCAAAACTGGAAATGAAGAGAATTTGTCTAGATTGAGTCAAAAGTTTGAAATAGAGATGCCTAATAAATTAGTCTTTTCAGGGATTCAAAGAGTGAAAGAAAATTAAGTTAGTGTTTGGGTGGCTGCTGAGAATGTAGTTTCACCTACAACTGAGGGATGCACCAGCTCTACTCTAGCAAGGACTAAGTAGGAAAGTCAATCAGGTGAGAGGAATGAATTGGCCTATCCATAAGGACTATATAAAACAGAATTCTGCAAGATTTGATAAGATTAATAAAGTGACGAGGTTTTATATTTACTTGCAAAGTATCTCCTTGGAAACAGTCTGCAAACTGATAGGTTTTAGTAACTAGACATGTCTTGAAGCCCCCACATGGAATGTGCTCTGATAATTTGATCCAAACAGGGAAAACTTCAGGTCCTTGATGGTGGTGGCAAAATGTCTGCTAAGAGTAAAAGGCAGTGACATTTCAGTTTTGGGATACTGTGAAACCATTAAAAATAGGAGTTATTCATTTTTGTTCAGATTTTTATAACATGCATATTTTAATGTAAAATCAAAAATCTATCATGGCCTGGATTCCATTATAATAGCAGAAGTTGGTACTACAGGAAGATTTTCTGTAAGAGATGTAATTATAATCATATTTTAAAATCCTGACACTTCCTTTCCTCTGAAACCTAGATGTGTGCCCTTAAGTGGTTACATAATCTCTCTCAGACTCAGCTTTCTCATTTTTAATATGAGAAAAATCAGTAGTACCTTTTACTAACAATATGCATGAATCACATAGAACAATACCTGGTATGCTGTAAACATTCAATAAGGAGTAGCTGTTTTGCTGTTACTGTTCACTTCCAACCCGCTTTCTGTCTTACCCACTGTGCAGTTATGGGCATAACTATTTCACACAACTTCTTTTAAAAAAGTCAGTTGAATAAATAAAGAACCTTTGTCTATTTTATTGATACTGTGGGACTTGGTGATTAAACACAAGCATTACTCAATTGCACATTGATTCATATATTCATAATTGTCCTGGGGAACAAGTAACAGTTTTTGACAAACCTGGGAAGAACCAGGTTTTAGTTAAGGCCAAGATAAGGGAGGATTATTCAGCTTTAGTTCTGAGGATATAAGACATTTTGGTGATTGAAGAACAGAGATTCTTTTTGATTATTTTATTTTATTTCAGGGAAAAAACTTCATACACTTTGAAGAATTACAGCAATATAAGTGTGTATTTTTATTTGGGGATGCAACAAACAACTTATACATAATATTAAAATTCACTGGTACAAACTCACTCAGAGAAATTGTAAAGAAATATGTTCCTCCTCAACTCCAAATTGATATCAGGAATCTTTCCTTACTATTTTTCCCTTTTCTAAAGTGATGTATTTAATTTTTTTTGAAGTAGTCAGATTCTGAATATCTCAAGAAACAAAAGCGATCATATAATGAACTCTTTATCTCGCAACTCAGTTTCTTTATTCCCTCAGTCTATGATAATAGTAATATCAATTTAGTAATGAGTGGGTACTTAGTAAATTCTTACTCTGTGCCAAGCACCGGTCTATGCATTTCATGGTTTAACTCACTTAATCCTATGATAATTTAGCTATGAGGTAAATTACAGCTATCATCCTCATTTTAGGGAAGCTTAAAGTTTAAATAATTTACTTACTATCACAAGAACTAGCTTTTGACCCAGGCAGTCAAACTCCATATATGAACTTATTCTAATTTTTTTTTTTCTTTTCTGGAACACGCAACATACATTCACTTAAAAACTCCACGCACTCATAACAATATTACCATTTATGTTGGACTTCAATATCTTTTTTTCAATGTTATTCTTCCATTTCCAGACTGAATGTCCTTCTCATACGTACAAAAGTCAGAACTAAAATAGCAGAATTCAGCATTTTCTCTGTTAAGACTTTTTCTATTCAGCCTAATCTCCAGAGTGCATGATTTTAGCCACTCCTTTGAAAATATCCAAATTCCTCTTATAATGTTAATGCTGGACCAATTCAAATATTTTCCTTTATCTCAATTTTTGAGATCTACTAGAAAAAAAATCAACAACATTGTGGACCTGAGCCGCTAAATATAAGGTTTTAAACTTTAGCTGTATTTATAGGTAGTTACTTCCTTTCTGCATACGACAGTGTGACTATTCTAAATCTCTGAGTATCCACTCAAGTCCAATTGGCCATCTCCTTATCTGTCCCTCACAAGGAAGAAGGGCTTGCTTCTGCTTCACTGTGGAACTCGAGCAGAACATGCACATTCTCACCAGACTCTGCATAATTTTTGCCTAGCATGCTCTTTTCTTCTGTGCACACACTGATGCTAATGTGGAATATATATATCCCAGTACTGAGGAATGTTTAGATTAACTTTACATTCTAGGGGCTGGCCAGTTTCCCAATGGTTAGAGCACAGCCTTATAACACCAAGTTCATGGATTCACATCCCTGTACTGGCCAGCCACCCCCCCGTTCTTTCCCCCTGCAAAAACGTAAACAAAAATTTTAGATTCCATGTGGTTTTAGATTCCAGAACAGTTCAGTGATCAAAAGCACAAACTCGTAAGCAATGATTGCTGCTTGGGTTCTGGTAACCATTTGACAATGGATGGGTTTTTGAAATCACTTTTGACTCAGATGCAATATCTGTAAAATTGAAGTAATAATTGTTCCTACTTCACTGGGTTATTATAAGGGCTAAATGAATAAGTGAGGGTAGACTGCGTGGAACAGAGCCTAGCACGTAATGGGTAGAATGGTAATTATTTTTATTTCAGTTACTGTCTTTCAAGGATTAACTTCAAGTTTCCCCTCTTCTATGGAGCTGTCTCTCCTTCTCTACGTGGAGTTGTTACTTCCTCTTCATCTATAATTCTATAGTTTCTTGCATTTTAGTCTTACGATAGCACATACTGCGTTAAATTATATCCAATAACATATAGCAGTAAACACCTTAAGAGCAGAGATTGTACCTTATCTTTGTACACTAACCACTCCTGTCCATCATCTCAAGGCCTCAAAAAAATGTTGAGTGAATTAATTTAAATGAGATTATGAAACTAGCTCTCATTGATAACCAAAAAACAAGTATAACATTATTAACATGGAACAGTCCAACTCTACCAGATACTCAGTAACTGAAGCACTTACATCACATTCGTGGTGAATAATATTTAATTTAACTCTCTAGTGTGAACAACCCAGGGTGTCTTAGAAAACACTTTTTTCCTCTATATTTTTTATATGCTGCAGAAAAAAAAGATACGAAGTATTTTCTGTAAATTTTAAATATCCTAATATTGTAATAAGTACTTGTAACTTTAATAAAGTCTAGCTGTATCTAGACTCATAAAATTTTCAATCCCTATGAAATTTTGTGAGCTATTATTAATGTGGGTATTATATATCTACACATATTTACAAATAGATGACTTGTAACATATATTATCCTATACTTCCTTAAATGAACATTGAATGATAGGTTTGAGATTACAATCCTTTCATGTTATAGATCAGTAGTCTCAAAGTATGATCTGTGGACTCCTGGGAGCTCTTGAAACACTTTTAAGAGGTCTATGAGTTTAAAACTATTTTCATAATAACATAATGACATTATTTTTCTATTTCATTGTGTTGACATTTGCATTGATGATGCAAAAGCAATGGATGTCCTTGATGGAATAGTAAATAAGACTGATTTTATTAATATTTTGTCAGGGTGCCCTCTCGGTCAGCCAGGCCTGGGCTCTGGATTTCCCTGGCCGTGACCACCGAGTGATCCCCGGCAGACTCTCTATCCCCCCCAGGCAGGACCAGATAAGTTGCCCTCTGCAGCATAAGCCGAAGAAGGATCCTCGAAGGTGGGTGAGTGCACCTCCTGCCTATTCAACCCGCAAAGGAACACTCAGATGCGGCAGGGGGTTCCATCAAGCAGTTCCGTTTATTTTCTTTTAAGCACTTGTATTTATATCTAAGCAAGCAGGGATTTCCACATTGAGAGCCAGTCACTGGAAAGGTCACATGTGCATGCACCTTACTTTCCTATGCTTAGCCTACTGATCATGCACTGATCACGAGAGCGGAAAAGCGCAACTACCAATAAAATTTTTGTGGAACTAAAAGTGACACTCCCCCTTTGCTTCCTCTGGCATCATCTTGTGTGTGGGGAACTTAAACAGCCGCCATTTGGTGTGGCCTCCTTTCACCCTAGCCATTGCTATAGCAAGTGGAGCGGTTGCAGCCCAACAATATTTATCCTTGTGAGCATATGATTTTTTGACATTTACGTGATAAAATTGGAGATGCATGGAGCACATCTGTTAGGTACATACAAAGAAATGGTTTACAAGTAAAAGTACCTGTGCAATTGCTTGAGTTGCAAGCTGAACCAGATCCTTTTTTCATGGAACATCATTTTTCCTTGGAGGAATGATAAGCAGACAAACTATGATTATTCAGATTTATGCTTCTGTGGCTGGCTGATATTTTCTCAAAAATAAATGAAGTGAGTCTGTCACTTCAAAGAAAACAACTGATGGTATTTGTTGCGAGTGATGAAATTCAAGCCATCGAGTAAAAATTAGAAAGTTGGAAGCTTTGTATCTACCACTATGAGCTACACGGTTTTCATTACCTAAAGATCTTTCTGATGAGATTGATGAATATATGAATATATTATTTTTAAAGTATCATATCATGAGATGTATCAACATGAGGAAGATCTGTATAACTCAGTGAATTTTCCAATATACCATGTATGATTTTACAAAATCATGCATGCATGGTAAAATATACATTCAAACTGTGAGGGTACTTTAAAAAGTTCATGGAAATATAGAATTAAAATAAAAACAAATCTTTCCATGAACTTTTTGAAGTAACCTCATACAAGTTAATCCAAAGGATTTTGATGTAACAGAGTTCAAAATGTTGATTGATATGTTTACAGAATTCATAGTGCAACTAAACTTTAAGAAACTAGCACCTGTGAAGTTTTGGTAAAGTATCCAAGAGGAATATATGAATTATTTGAAAATACTTAAAACAAACCTCCCTTTTCTAAAAATCTGTGTGAAGCTGTTTTGTTTCTTCAACCAAAACAGTAAACAAGTATCTCAATAGATTAAATTCAGAAGCAGATATATGAAACCAGTTGTCTTCTATTAAGATAGACCTTTAAAATGATTTGTAAACATGGAAAAGCATGTCACTATTCTCACCAAATATTCTTTTTTGTTTTGGAAAATATAGTTATTTTCCACAAAAGTATATTATTTGTGTTCACATGTAGTGGGTTTATCATTATTATTTAAAAATTACAATAGCCATGTGCTGCATAATGACGTTTTGGTCAATGGCGGACCATATATATGAAAATGGTCCCGTACGATCAAAATGGAACTGGAAAATTCTTATCGCCTAGTTACTTTCTAGCTGTCATAACTTCATGCACAACACATTACTCATGTAGGATCAATAGGCTATACTATATAGCCTAGGTGTGTAGTAGGCTATAGCATCTAGGTTAGTGTAAGCACATTATTATCACACATCAACAAAATCACCTAAAGACGCATTTCTCAGAACATATTCCTGTCACTAAGCAACTCATGACTGTATTTCTGTTTTAATTAAATATTGATAGGTATTATTCACATAAACAAAACTCTTTGAGATATCTTTAGTAATATTTAAGGATGCAAAGGGTTCTGAGACCATTATGTTTAAGAACTACTGCCATAGGCAAATAATTCAGGCAGCATTCCTGAAGCATATTGAGGGAGAAATCTATTTATGTTGTTTTAAAATTTCCACTAGCTACCAAATATGTTTTGCAAAGGGAGGTGGAATACCCTGTGTAAAATGTTCTTTTATAAAGATGTATCTTCAAGCTAGTGGGAGTGTGAACGTACTTCTCCTATGATTCTGATACATTTGCACAAAAAGAGACACTATTCTTATTCTTGACCACTATATATAAAGTATTAAAGCTGAGGTGCTGTATGCCAAATTTTGTGCTGCTAAATAAATAAATTGACGCATAAGGAGTATTGAAAAGAACCCTGGGCACAAGAACCTTTCTCACTGGCTTGCCCACATTATGATGAATTATTTTTATCTGTTTATTAAACACATGAAGAAAACATCCATTGATATGTAGATCTAAGCACAGGCAGGTAAACTGTGCTTTTTATTAGAGAAAAAAATTGTTGATTTGAGAAAGAAATTTACTCTATGGGCTAATTTTTCAAAGTGATATTATAAAAGTACATTATGGAATTTTTAGTATCAGGAAGATAAGGGTTAAAACGGATCGCATGCTACTGCAGAAGTTTTGTTACCCTCTTCCTATCCTCCCTGCATTTCCTGCTTTGTGTTCTTATTAAGAAAACTTCAAGGCTGTAGAAGATAGTTTTTGATGTCAAAGTGACACTTCCCTTGTTTCTTTTGATTGAGAAAAAACCTGGGACTTTCATTAGTCCCTGATTAGGGTTTTCAAGGAGTTCAGCTATTGATTTCATAAAATTCCTTTCCTGTAGTTTTCTGTAAATGTATACAATAGCTGCTGACACATCCTGCTCCAGGGCCCACACTTTGTTTTCCAGGAGGAAGGCAGACACTCAACTAGCAATCTGACCTTTAGAATTCCTAGATGATGTAACAGAGAATTGTCTGTTATTTAAAGGTTTTTTGTTCCCTCCTACAACATAGCTGATAGTTAGAACTAAAATTTCCAAGTAATTATAGCATGTTTGGATAAGCAGTTATCAGAAATATCCAACATTCCATTATTCTTGATGATGGGGCGGCAATGAGCTTGACATGTGGTTAACACTTAAAAACTACTTACTGATTTCTAAATAATAACAGTAATTAGGGTTCCTAATTAGGTAACTTAGCCTTTGCATGTTATGTTACGGACTTATAAATGTTTATGAACTCTTTGAGGTCAAAAGGATAACAACTGGCCATATATGAAAAAGAACCTGTACAGTCAAACATTTTGGATGCTTTTCCTTCTACAAACTGTTTAAGACAAAATTCATTTAAGACAAAATTCCTTGCAGTTTTCCACATTCCTGATTGGATTCCTTCCTATAATTTCTTTTGCCTCAGCTTCTTCTGTCAAATGATTATAGTAATACCAGTCACTTATATGAAAAAGATAATGTGGAATAAGAATTTGTAGTTCAAATACTAATTAATTCTTCAATCCTTTCCAAAACAAAAGAAAAAACAAAGAAAAATAATAAAAGAATCAAGAAATGATACAGTTTCAGACTTCTGGTTAAAGTAGAAGTAGAAACAAAGGATCGGAGAACAGAGGCCAGAATATGAGTTTCAGTTTTGAGAGTTCTGTTTTCCTCATTTAAAATGGAAATAGGAATACTTGCCATATTATCTTCTCAAGTTACTGTGTAAAAGCACCTAAAAGCTCTAAAGCTGGTAGCTATGATCGCCATGGCCTTTCTCTTTATCAATTCAGATCTGTCTGTTTTTCAAGAAACAGGCCAAATCACTTTTTCATGAGAATCCCTGGTTTCACTCAGCCCCAACTGGCTCATTTTCCTATGAAATCAGCTCTTATTACACACAAAATCACACCAGATATTGTTCACTTCGTTATGACGTCATTTACGTAACAAATACATGGTGCTGTTTAACTTTTCCTGTGTTCATTGTCTCTCAAACTAGGTTGTATGCTCCCTAAAGGTACTGACATTTTCTTATTTTTCCTTGGGTATTTTATTGCACACAAGGACTTCTACATAATTAGTGCACTATCAATTTGTTGATTATTATATGACTGACAGGCTTCATAAGTATTCAAGAATATGTAAAACACTCTCACGGAATTATGTAAGAAACCGGAGAAGAAAATACTTACTTATAAAATTAATTTGCATCTTTTGGAAGACACATAAATCACAGTAGTTTAGAATCGAAAAGAGCTAAACAAATCTTCTAGTTTAGGGTTTTATATCATATATGGGAAAACTGGAGGCTAGGAAGTTTTTGTGTATCAACCAGATACAATATATAAATAATCACTAATTTCATACTAGACAATTTGCTATCATTTCATGACTTTATGAAATTATTTAAAACAAATTTTCAAATAAGCATAAATGGTCTAAATGTGTATCTCATAACACATACATATGAGTTCTACATGTCATTCGAGGCTCTTTACCTTTTTTCCTTGGTTGTCATCAATTCTAGCTATTGAGATAATTTGCTGATTATAAGCTATTTTCATACTTAAACTTAGCTATTTTCATTCTGAAAGAGGAACATCAGGTCTGATTCTATTTTTTTTAAAGGTTTATGTGTCTTATTTCTGAAGATTTTGTAAAAGAATAATGCAAACATAACTTAGAATTTGGTCTTTCATATCTGTCATTTTTTTAATCAGAAGGGAAAATAGGCTTAGGAAATACAATTCTGGATGGTTTATAGGATAAAGAAGCAAAGACAGCCATTGTTCCAAGGAATGAGAAATCCACCTCTATTACCTCTAGATTTATCTACCATATAACAGAGCATCAAATTCATTATAAAGTTAGACTTGTAATCCTATCTAACTCCCTCTGTACTATTGTACTCAATCTATATACTTAAAGCCATTCAAAACACAGAAGCAATTTCATACCTCAGAGGCCTAATAGGAGAGCCACCTCTCTTACTTTTTTTGCTACAGGTATTAATGTGGACTTTTCTTAAACTATGGCAAAGATTGTATCACTTACTCAAAAATTAAGGAAAAAGTTTTTTAATTGTTTTCTGTTATTTTTCTTTTTTAACTCAAAAGCAGTGCCAAGATCAAAAAGTCTACTTTTAAAATGTTATCTTTCAATAAAAATCAGTTTTCTGGTACAGAAATTATTTCTCAGGCTTAACAATTAGCCAGCAGTGTTCCTGTTATAATAGCAATAAGAGCTGATCTACATAGATGGGAGGTTTCTATTTTTCGCAGTGCTCCACAAACATAGAAAAACAATGATCACCAAAGCTCCACACTGCTAAGGTGCGAGGGAAAGTATAGTATGAGAAAAAATAAATAAATACCCAGTAATTGAAGGGCAAAAGACTGGTCAACCTCTAGAGTAAAATAAGACTCTGACTAGGCTTTCTTAACTGCCATATAACAATCACGAACATTAGAACAGACTTAAATGTCTCTGTCCAGCCACTCTCTTATGTATGAGAAAACCTCAATCAGAGAGAAAGAATTTCGTGGTGATATAGAGCTTGGAAGGGTCTCTTGAGTTTGTGATCACAGACAGTGTCAAACATTTTGAATCTGAGTTGAATGTTCTTTCCACAAGATCACAACCATATCCAGACATCACTTTTTCATTTAACAAACAGATATTGGATGTGTACTTGGTGCCAGCCCAGTGCTAAACACTCTGTATCTTTTCAGGCAGAGTCGCCTACAGGGAGAGAAGATGGAAAATAAAACATATATTCAGGGCTAGAGATGCTGGGATAATGGTCTGTCTCCAGGTGAATTCTGAAACATAGTTCTGCTGAAAGACAAGCAGCCAGAGCAAGATCCCTGAGATAAATCAACAGATTTCACTTTCAAACTCTCACATGAACTCAATGAGAAAATGAGAAAATGATCGTAACGGAAAGGACATTGGATCAGGACTTTAGAGTCATAGATCCAAGTCCCAGCTCTGCCATGTACTGCCCCTTTTCCCACCCTTGGGGTGTAGTGGAGTGCAACTTAACTTCTCTAGGCACCATCTTCTCAACTGATCGTGTAACAATAAAACACTCTATATGCAGTTTATACAGTTGTCAGAATTAAAAGAGAAAGCCAATGTAAATGTACTTTATATATTTTGAAACACACTACCATCAGCAAAGTCTTATTTTTCAAGGGCATAAAAGAGACAATGGACTCTATTACAGGAATATTACTTACCCAAATATTATTGCACAAATGCATTTTAAAGTTGCTTTTTAAATGAGGATTACTATCTAAAATAATTTATATTAGCTTGTTTTAATAAACTGATAATTTATCATTTGTCAGCTTTGTTTTTCAAATGTATATTCTACTGGTATTTATCCAAGAAAAAAACAGCATGACATAGAGAAATTGCAAGTGTCAATAGTATGTATTCCCATTTAAAACATTCAAATTTACATACAATTCGAAAAGAATAAAAAAGCTATTTTGGGGTATTCTGTGTTAAAAATAAAAAGTGGACCTAAGATAGGAAAGAATAAAACATGTCCAATTTCTAAAAGAAAAAAAAAAACATTTGGTGTATGATACTCAATGATCAGCTCTGTATGAAAGTATGTAAATGATGCAATTATGAAGTATACTATAAAACACAGTTTACTGGTTTTCCATCAGATCACCAACATTAGCTTTGGAGACATGACAGAAATTATACCATCATTTAAAAAAAAATAAATTCATTCATTTGAAGCACGGCTTCAAGAAAGAAAAATATCAGGTTGAAAATTATTGCCCTTTTTTTTGATGGTTTCCTTGATGAAGTTTCAAAGTGTTTTCAACTACAGCAAAAGAAGCTTAGTTCAAATGTGAAATGCTTGACTATGTCTATTGAAACATGCATTTTTATTTTGCAACCACAGCAAGAGAGATGAAATTCTGCCTGGTGAGTGCAAGGGGAAAAAGATAAGCCCTTTACACCAAGAGTTTCTGCTAACCTTGCTACACTTAGTATCAGAAAGAAAGTGGAGATTTGCAGCTTACTGAATTCTGAAGCCAAGAAAATGAGATGGAAGAAAAAAAAATTTAAAGAAAAACCACGCAATTCTGTTTTAGAAATCTTGTCTGCTTCCAAGGCACTAAATAGCTTTAATAGGATTAGCTTCAAGACAGTTTTAATAAACAGTGTTATTAAGTTTTGGGTTCATGCTATATCTTATATACACAGACACATTTTTCTTGTGGTTTAATTGGGGATAGGAATTTCAGTCTGTGAGAAGGTCTCCTAAATGTAATAATGATAGAGGTTAAAGGAAATTTTTCTAGTCCAATTCTTTTCTTTCAAATTCTTTCAGTCAACTGTATTTAAATAAGGTTACTTATGTTGTTTGGTATAAGGATATTTTAATCCATTTTATATTAATTAGGAAAACAGAAAGAACTGAATTGAGTTTGGAGTTACAATAAATCTAAATTCTATTCTCAAATTCTTGCACACACATTTCTCTAAATTTATAAACTTAATTAACTCCTCTGAGTCTTAGTTTCATCATCAAAACTGGAAATATTAACAATCATCCTTCACAGTTCTTAGTTATAAGAACCAGGCTTTGCCTGATTAATGAGAAAATTAGTCCAGTAATATAATGTACAATTATAGAGTGCTTTGTACATGCCATGGAGTCTTCTAAATACTACACACCCATTAAATTCCCACATTATTATTATTTCCTTTCATAGATGAGGAAACTAAGGGTCCTAGAAGAGATGTTTGTGGCAATGGTGTACACTCAGGGGGCTGCAGAGAGTGTTCATTTAATAACTTGAAGAGAAATCCTGCACAAGTGTAATGACTGGTCCCCCTGGTCTGAACCAGCTGTCAATCAGCCCTGTTGCTGCCCTTCCTGCCGACCCCAGATGGCCATACCCCTAGGATTTTAACCTGTGAGGAAAACCTCTGCTGCCTGTAAATCAGAAAAAATATGTAAGGGGAAGCACAAGCCTATCAACTTCTCTGAATCACAGCCCCAATTTATGCATCCTGACAATTGCCAAAAGGAGCCCTCTGCTTTGCATCCTTTGTCTCTGAACATGGTGTGCCCCTGAGTGCACCCCTCCTCTGCAGCCTCCCTCTCCCAAAAATGCCTTAAGCTGTGGATCTTTTGACTATCTGATTCCTCCTACTCTATATTTTTTTTCATAATTTCCTTAAAATTTTAGTCTGCTGGTGGCACTTTCTAGATTGCCAACGATAACATTGATCGATTCCTTTTAAAAATCTATATTCTGTCATTTCTAAGAATTTGAAGTACGAAGGAAGATGGTCACCTTTGTTGATTCAGCCATCATAATACAATGTTTTAAATGGATTATCTACCAAAGTTCCCTTTAGAAAACTAATGAATTTTGCATGACTGAAATAATTGAGAAATAGTTTGCACAGCAATTTGTTGACAAGCTTTTCCTAGGGGTACAGGAGACAAGAAAAATGAGCAAAAAAAGCAACAAAGGGTAATGTTCAAAACCTGGGGTTGATTCCCAGTTTTGCCTGTGAATAATTAAATGCCCTTTTACAACTCACCTATCCACTCTGATTCTCAGTTCTCTCATCTATTAAAAGGAGATAATAATGTCAACCTGAAGTATTGGTGCAGATGATAGAGATAATGAATATAAACAAATCTGGATCTTAGTAGCAAACATTAAATTATAGTTCTTAATGATGCTAGAAAATTCATGAATTACAGGATGGTTGGTGAAGATTATAAGTAGAGGGCCGAGCCCGTGGTGCACTCGGGAGAGTGCGGCGTTGGGAGCGTGGCGACGCTCCGGCCGCTGGTTCGGATCCTATATAGGAATGGCCAGTGCACTCACTGGCTGAGTGCCGGTCAAGAAAAAGACAAAAAAAAAAAAAAAAAAAAAAAAAAAAGGATTATAAGTAGAATGAACAAACAGTTCAGCTTACCGTCATTAGTTCTGGTTTTTTACCTGTTTTTCTGGTAAGGTATTACTAGCACATTCTTTTACAAAAGCATCCCAGTTTGGAAGACTATGCATTATATGGTAACTGTAGCACTGAATATCCTTGAGCTTCTGTGATTCAATGATTCTGGGATATGGGTGTGTCAGTGAAGACAAATGTCTTTAATAGAACTTTGCCAGAGTTGAACCAGCCTTGTTCCTAAGCAAGTACAAGTACAAACATATAACTTTTAATTGGAGCACTAAGTGGCTATGCGCTCAGGTATCAAACCCACCATTGGAATCTGAACTTCCATGTGTATCAGTTGTGTGAACTTTGGCAAGGACTCAACTTCTCTGAGCCTTGGTTTCCTCTTCAGTAAAATGGAGACTCATAAAATTGTTTGAAGATAAATGAGATAAGGTATGTCCAATACACACCACATTGTTTGGCACATATTAAACAGTATAACTATTTTCTACAGAAGATAGAACACGGCATGGACTTTGTTATAGAATGTGGCACTTGTTTATTTGTGCAAGTTGGTTTGGGTATCCATATTCGTTTTGCACTATTTTTCCCTCAATGTAAAGCAGATTGTACCTTTTCCACTTATTAATGCTGTGTTTTAGAACACACATGGTGCTATGATGAGAGGAAGAATAATGGTAGCAGTCCCACTGTGATATTAATGAGTAAAAGAAAGAAGCTAAAGTTTATGTCTACCAAAGCCCAAGTGGAATGTTTCCGTGTGTTTCTGTTCATTTCACAGTCCAGATGAGATTGAAACAACAGCATCTTCGGGGCCCCAAAGAAATACAATTTCATGTTTATTTCTGATTTGTTGATTCCTTCCATTATTCAAGCTCCTGAATTTAAAATGCTAGTGAGTGGAATGGTTTGTTGATGTTTCGAATAGAGGTCACTTGCCCTCAAAGATGCACACTATTTAAACAGGAAATATGCCTTTTTAGCACTGAAATAAATGCAACTGGTGATGAACCACCCGCAGGCAGATTTCTAATGAAGTCCCTCAAACCATGACTTTCCTGGCACATGGGCCAAGGAAGACAAACATAGCTCTGAGAAGAAAAAGCTGACGCTCATTCCTGTCTGAACCACTCATAGTTTGAATTCACAGAATGTTGATAAATGCCATTGCTCCAAGGTCATCTCCAGGATATTGTGAGACTTTTTCTTGCCAGTCATCCTAGTTATTTCCCTTTCTTTTCCTTTTAAGAAATTTTCATCCCTAATTTTTCACATGTTGTTTATTAACAAAACATATGCAAGGAATGCAGACTCTTTCTATATGTCAAACATTTCTAGCCTTCAAGGATGGGGGAAGAATCAAATAGGGAAGAAGGCTGGCTTCCAGCAATAACACAGCTTTAATAAATACATGAAATATTTATAGAACACATAAGAACAAAGGAAATGGAGCACTTCCTCTGTGTATGATTTCTCTCTGTGTTTCTGTCGACCTGGTCTCTTGCCACTATTTTTTTCTGATATGTCTGCTGAGGAACAATGAGTGAGATGTACCTGGTTAATGTATTTTCAACACACTGTCTATCCTAATTTTCAAGGAAAAATTTCAGATGTTATTGATGATTGTATTAACATTTTCAGTCTGGGCACATTGTTTCTTGGAGGAAATACATTGAGAAGTCAAGGCCTTTAATAAGTTGTAAGTATTTGGAGAAACCATATAATTTTAACACAGATTCTCAAAAACAACAACAAAAGATGTTTAAATAGTACAATTACTGTAGCAGAACCCACATAAATTAAGAAATTGAAAGTTATTTTTCTCAAAGTCAAAAAGAAAGTTTGTGGCTTCATATCTACAGCTTACTCCTAGGGATGCTTTTATTTCCCTTTAGCTTAATTTTAAAAGTCTTTGCAAACAGAATTATTTATTTAATTGATCACAAAAAATTGTACTGTTTTTGTGATGATAGAGATAAAATTAGAGCATGACAGAGATCTACTTCTGGGGTAAAATACTGCTATATAATATCCAATAGTGGGTGTCTTTCCGGTAAGTCATTCCCCATATAATTTGCCTGAAGTCATATCTCTTGCTCTGTCTTTCCAAACCTTGGGTCCTGTGTTTATTCACTATCATTAAAATGATATTTATATCTAATAATCAATTTTTATAATGCTATCTTACATTTATTGTATGAGGAGCTGTGATGCATTCTATACATAATATTCTATTTTATATTTATAATAGCCCTATGATATTGGTGAAAATATCCAATAACATTATAAGGATACTGAGATGTTAAAAATTTAAGTAATTTGACCAAGTTTAGGAGAGAGGCTTGGATCTGCCGAGATGTTCTGACTCCATGTATTCTCCCACCCCAGCTCAGACAATGGTGTCACTTTAGACTGTAGCATTTCCTCTTTCTTTTTCTCCCAAAGTAAAAAGTGACTATTGATTCAGGGTAGTCTTCTTGGGTGTCAAATTTTACCTGTTGATTTTATATGTGTGTACGTGTGTGTGTTGTGTGTGTATATTGTGTATGTGTGTACTGTGTGTGTGTGTTGTATGTTTGTGTTGGACATACTGACGCAAGACAGTAGTGAGCATCTACATACACATCTACATTCTGGAAGCCATAGGCAGCTATCAGTGGGAAACAGGCTCCTAGAGCCCCACTTCTACTTCATGGGCCTCCCCCTCGCTTCTTCCTCTGAAGACCTTGCCTGTGCTGCTCAGTTCGTTTAGGGGCAGATCATTTTTCACTTATAAACATTTTCTCTACATGTGGTATTCAAATCATCTAAACTCAAGGACTGTTAAAAGAGATGTTGTGTAAGCTAGGGCAGGAATTTCAGAGAATTTAAACTAAGGCTTCTTAGCTTGGAGAAAAGTTCAGTACAGAAGACAGGGAATTAACTATGCAAATGCTGCAATTGAAAAATAAGTTCAAATAATCAAAGCCATATTAAACAAATTAATTAGGTTGACCGTAAGGATGTAATAGCTCAAGTTATGTCTTTGGACACAAAACAGAGGCTAGAAATACATCATTTATAAAGACATGTATACAAAAAACACATATATACATATTCACTTATTTTTAAATTTAGTTATTCTACTGTGTGACCTAATAAAATGATATTTTTATTATGGCAAATAATATCTGTAAGAACCTTCTTCTAAATTTGGCAAACTAATATCTACTAAATCTATTAAAACTGGCTGATCCTTTAACAACACATGTGTATATATAATATGAGAAATCATATCTTTGTTCACTTCAGGCTTTCCCCTCTTCCTACTCTCAGCTTTATCTAAAAAATAACAAAGAGCATATGTTGGCTGCCTGGAGCCAGTCATCTAGCTGACTCCTATCAGTTTTGTATTATTGGCTTGCTGGTTGTCATTGTCATTATGTAAATAAACTTCTCACCCCATACCTCCTTCCCTTTTAAGGCTCAGGTAAAAAATGAGCTCTTTCATGAAACTTCCCAGAATCCGAAGAAATGCTACCCTCTCTAAGCCCCAGTTCCCCTAGCGGCTTGTGGTACCTCTTTAACAGCTTCTCCTGCCATTTGTCTTTTACTGTATTTGAGAAATTTTATAGACATTGTCTCCTCCACTAATGTGAGTGCAGTATGTGAACAGAGGAGAGGTTTTCTTTATTTCTGTTGTTCCATTTGCTAGCAAGGCTAGCACTGTACTCTGGGTGTACTGGCCATTTAAACTTATTGGCTAAATAACAATAGATAATTTTTATGTTTGTTTACTAGGGGTCCTTGATATAAATTATTTCTTTTAATCTTCAGCACTATTATCCTTCTGTTACAGTAAGGTAAACGGAGACTCTGAGAAGTTAAGCACCTTAGTTTTAAAAGCTGGTAAAAGTCTAATGCTGCATCATACACCACAGAGATGTTCTATGTCCATCTTGCAGGTAAGCACTTTTACTAATATTTGTCATGTTACTCTTATCCTTCCAGAAAGCTAAAATAATAATTAGTATACTTAGTACTTGACTTCCTATGTTAGCCATTCATACCTATTTTTCACGGTATTCTATCTATATGATGTTACTTAAAGGGATACAGATGAACTCTTCTAACCCTAAATTTCTCCACTTATGTAATGACTTGAGAAAAAAACAAAACAAACAAACAGACAAACAAAACAACCTAATCTCTTTTTTGGCTTGAAAATCAAAACTGGGATTTCTATCTTCAGAAGGTAACAGTTAAAATACATTAAACTCTGACTTCAGGAAAACCTTCTAGTAACCTCCCTAAACTAGCCGTGGTAGTGAGCAGTATTGCAGCTGATGCTGTGGAAGCTGACAGAGGAAACACCGAACAAATGAGAGTGGGTATGTGTGGAAACCCCTAGGGTGAGTGGAGACACCTTGAAAGAACTGTGGGAAAATCCAGAGAATCCCTTCAAAAGGTTCTTCAAAAGATTATAGCCACGTTGACATTGCAAGAGACCACAGACCATTGCTTAGGGTCACAAGAAATTTCAGTTATTAATCTTTATAGCTGCAGGTTGCCTTAAGAGAGAAAGTGTTAAGAGGTGTGTGTGTGTGTGTGTGTGTGTGTGTGTGTGTGTGTGTGTGTGTGTGTGTATTTTCTGGGATAAGAGAGGTAAACACATTATTAAACAAATAGGGGTAAAAATTGTGTCCTAATAGGAACCTTTGGCTTCAGACAAAAATGGAGATATGTAGTTAAAACACTTAATACTCATTTTAAAAAGAGGCTGGAGAAAATCAAAGCCCAGCTCTGCACAAAGGGTAATGGGGGCGTCTGAGCATCACAAAGAGTGTAAATATAAGGAAAAAAAGAGAGCTGTGCGATTAGCTTTATTTTTTTCTCATTTTCTCCTAGCTAGCCTGGGTCTGCTTTGCTCTTGTCAGTCAGTTCTGAAAAGCTCTGTTCTGCAGTTTCCTTCTCATGCTCTGTTAAGTGAAATTAGTTCAGGGAGACTCTCAGGAATAACAAGAGAGCAAACATGAAATGATGGGCCCCACCCCAGAACTGACAGCATGTGGAAACACAGATGGAACAAAAGAGTGCCAGATACACACTTTGTCTATTGGACAACTTCATAATTTGGGTCTTAGGCAATACTTCACAGGAAGCATTAAATTACATTAATCCAAGATTCCCTGGAAATCATAACATACAGAGGAGGAGAAAAGGTAAGTAAAGGGGGGGGGGGAAAAAGAAAGAAAGAAAAGACCTTGGAAAGCTAGAAGAAGAAAAGGGAGAGGGAAGAGGAAATAAAACATAAATTGGGTAAAGTAATTTGCATGTTAGGTAGAGGTTGGATGTCAGTAATCATTGCCTTAGAGGCTGCTAGGAAACCTTTAATGAGATTTCTTTCTTGCTTGCAGCAGTTTGAGGAATAAATGTGATCAATTATTATTTGGATTGTTATGAGAAAAAATGTTACAGCCATATAAACAATCATTTATTCAATTTTATTCAATAAATACGTGAAAAACTGTGACAATACATTTTTACGATCTCAGCACCTCTACTTGAGTACTCAACGAATCAGGAAAGTATGAAAGGCTTGCAAAAAGTTCATGGAAAGATTTGTATTATCTTTCAGTTCTATTTTTCCCTAGAGTTTTTGAAGTACCCTCATATTTAAAAGCATACACTGACTAAATTAGAAATGCAACAATTTACCAGGAGTTATCTTAAGTGCACTGCTTTGCAATACTTGTCGAATTGATTAAATTAATTTGTGCCTTCTAACTCAAAATCTGAATTTTCTAGGATCCTACTTTGGAAAACTCACCTTTCCTGTCTCTATATATCATATTTTTGCCAGGGTACCAAAATCCATTTAAACAAAGTTTCATTGCTTAAAGAAAGCAATACTGAAGTTAATGTAAGTTTTTAGCATTATTTCTGCAAGTATAAATATACGTGTAAGTGAAACTTTTATAAGGCTTCAGTAGCCTATTTTTAGGGGATACGATAAGATTTGATTTGAGTAAATTAGAGTTGAAACCCCAAAAGTAGAATAGGGTTGGCATTTTCTCATTGCTGGCAACCGCTCGTGTTATTAAATAAGAAATCTGAGAAGTATTTTTTTTCCGTGAAATTTTTGAAATGCCCACAAGTGGCATTAAATGCTGTTTGGCCATATCAACACAGTCTTGAGCCTTTTCTGGCTGAAATGCTATCCAAGGACAAATGATGCCAATTTGCCTATATGCAGGTTCCCCCACTTCTTTTCCTTCAGAACATGTACTTGAGATCAGTCCCAAAGAGGCTTCTTTAAAGCAATGCCATAACAGTCATTTCAAAACAAATGTGCTATATAGTGTATGTGTGTGTGTTTAAATAAGACTCCAAGTTCTTCTTTCCATGAGGTTGTACTAAGGAATTATATTACTCTAGTTCACTGAAGACTTTCTATAGTGAAAAGCCTTTGCTATTCCCATCTGTTACTATAGAAAAATAAATATATTTAATCATTTATTTTAAACAAATTTAAAATGTCTACCATGTACCTACGAAACAAGACCCAAACACTACTCCTAAGGAGTTTATGATCTTGCTGGGAAAAAAGGCAAGTAAACAGGTTGTTAAAAAGTAATGGAACAAGCATGATGACAGAAGCAGGAATAAGGTGCTATAAGGACCCGGAAGAGATGCATTTCATTGAGAGTGAGAGAGTAAAAGGTGTTCAATGTTCACTGAAAATATTTGAAACCACAGAGAGAACATAAACTTTAAACTTATGATTTGTCACTATATGTGCAAATTAAAGTTAAACCCAACCAATTAGCTAAATGATTTTGAGCAATTTCTTTAGTTTATTTTTATTTTGAGCAATTTCTTAATTTTCTTAATTTTATTTTTTAAATAGTCAATAACAATATTGACTAGACAAGATTTTGGTGAATGTTGGAAAATTTTGGTGACGTGCCTGTTGCTTAGAAGAAACTCAGTATTTTTTGTTCACAAATTTGAATTTAAAGGTAATAAACATTGACTGTGCATATGCTTAAATTTCAGGGAAACAACCTAAACCTTATGAGTACCAATGGAAAATACACCATTTTATTGATCCTTTTAGTGATTTTATGTTGGATCTTCCTATAAAAATTTTGTTAATCATGGAAAAACCTCAGGAACAACAATGTAAATCAACTCAATTTTCACATGAATGCTATTTTTAAATAAATATTCATGGTGGATTTCTGACAAATATACTCTGGGCTCAGTAATTTCTCAAAAATTATTGAATCAATAGTTTAAGATCCGAAGTGCCTGATTAATAAGATAGAATCTATTCGGCCTCAGGCACTCACACGTGGCTATTTCCCCAGCTTTTGTTTAATGTAACACGTTATCTTAACTTGTCCTCATATAGTTAATTTTTAAAAATTTTTACATTAAAAATGTTGTACCTGTTTGATGTATACAACTTGATGAGTTTAGCAATAAGTCCATACCCATAAAACCATCACCACAATCAAAAGTTATTAAATATTTTTAACAATGTGACTTTTAATGGCTACATTAAAAGTGCCAGAGATGGATTCTAGTTAGTTTAAACTAATCAAGATATCTTTGCTCTCTGGTCACAGAATTGATGAGGATAGGACATTTGAACAAATTTGAGTCAATGAGTGGCAGGCACAAGAATATTGTCCTGGGGACCACCACATAAAAAGTTAAGAAGAACAGAATCTGCAGGCAAAAAAAGGTTGAATTATTGATAGTAAATGTTGAATTTGGAGTTCATCCATTTCTGACCCAGGCTTACTTCTGTTCTTTGCTTATTATTTTTATAAAAATGCTATAATTAATATCTCAGTGAATCTTTGTCCTCATGTCTAATTATTTCTTCAAGAAAATTACTAGATTTGGGTTAATAATTCAAAGGGCAAGATTATTTTTTAAGTCTTTTGATAAATGTCCCCAAGCTATTTTCCAAACAGTCAGTAGTAATTTATAATCCACCATCAGTGGGAGGAAAGTGTTATTCCCAACTCAAAAAAAAAAAAAAAAAAAAAAAAAAAAATTCTTAAAGGAGAAAACAAAATCTTTATTTTGGATTTCTCAAGTAGTTACTTATAGGATATACTAAAATGTAAGTTGGAAGCTATTTGTATCCTAGTAAGTGGGGGGAAAAACACAAAAAAATTGAACCTATTTGAGGACTGATTAAATCCAAATGTTTTTGACATTAAAGCTTAGATGATTATGAATGGATGAAAATTGGTTCTAAATATGGGAAAATACAGAAGAAATTAAGAATATATAAGCTAGATATCTAACCAATGCAAGCCAATTAACCAACAATTTCCCAGAAGCCAAATGCAACCCTTAGAATGATCAATTTGTAGAATTTACTTGTTCCTTGTAAGCATTTAATTTTAGTTGACTATGTGGCATGTTGCCACATAAAAAAAATGGTATAAAGATTATTCTATTTGTCTGGGCCCACAGCCCTATTTTGAAAACCAAATGAGAAACAGCCAATTAAAACTAAATAGTTAAAGAAACAAGTAAATTGTACAAATTGGTTATTTGGAGAATTGCCTGGTGAATTGGCTTTTGAAGAACTGGCTTTTGGCAAAGTGACCTAGACACAGATAGAATAGGTCAATTTTTACGAAGGACTTGCTAGGGAGCTATTCTTTATGTCCACAAAAGGCTAGATCCAAAAACCAAAACAAAAAATGAGCTTAAAGTAAAGAAGGACAAGTTTTAATTAGAAATAAAGACAAATGTGCTCATTTTAAGCATGATAAACATTGATTGCCTGCAGTTATCTCTGCGTTCCCTTCCAGGATCGGGAAAGTATTGTCCCACCCAATCCCACTCCAATGAGAATGAGAAAGTCACGTCAAAACAGGGTGATAAAGAAACCAGAAGGGATCCAGGAGTTTTTATGGGGCAAAATGTTCAGAGTGATGCATCTGAGGGGAAGGCAAATGCTCAGAAAGCACTGGCTGGGTACAACAAGGACAAATACAAAGATTTTAGGCATTTCACAAAATTATTGAGGGAGGAAGTGTGGAGACAGATGTAAATTTGATACCTGTGAGCGGTTCTCTAGAAACAGAGCCTGAGTGGGGATTCTCCTGCAAGTGGTTTATTGAGAAAACCCTCCCAGGAGAAAAGGAGTGAGGGCAGCAGGCTGTGGCATGGGGAAGGTTAGGCATGGATCAGATCTCAGCTGCAGTCTAGCTTCAGCCTTTAGCCGCCAGCCTGACCCAAGGACAGTCCTGGAACGTGAACTGCACCAGAGTCAGTCAGCCATTGCCTGGGGGCTGCTGTGATGTTCCAGGTAAGATGGCTTTCACTGGCTGAAAACAATTCTCCGCTACAGGGTGCTGAGCTATTAGCAGCCAGTACTTACAGGAGCTGGGCGGGTGTTCACTGTCCAAGTAAAGAGCTTCCCGAGGGGCACAACAGCAGCTAATGTGTATTTCACTAAATCTGATGCATTCTTCTCTGGTCTCTCTCATTATTATGAGTATTTACTAATTACTCTTTTATAATGATGACTTTTTAAACCCTGTGTTAATACTTCTTAAACATTTTCATTGTTGTATCTCTAATGTCATAAAAGTGGGAGTGGACATTGTGAAACACGGGCCAACTGCTCTTGTGAACATCTAGCATTTCCTTGAAATTACATTTTGTCTCTAAGATTCCAATAAATTTTATCTTCACCACATATACCTATGCTGACTTTGATGAGAAAATGTTTGATTTTATAGAAAAGTTAAAATATTTAACGTGTTACCAAATATTTGATTAAAACTGACCCTTCAGGAGGATACCTCAGATCTGTTTTGTGGCTTACTCTCAGCACCTTGAGGGTATTTATACTTATGTTTATGGAGCACAAAGTAGGGGTCATTAGCCATCTTTACTTCTTATGCATTAAGTAGTTGATAATTGGGGGGAACTAGTTTTTCTATGAATATCTTCATGCTTACTAAATTACAGGGGCATAATCAAGACAATGCTGACCTTATTTCTTTTGTTGTGGTTTATCAAATCATGTTATTGATGTTAGGACTACAGAGTTGTTTTTCTAGGAAAACAACTAGAAAACAGCTTATGCTAGGAGATGCATCTAGCATACTAAGTGTTTCTTAGATATGCATATTCTTTTTCCTATACGTCATATTTTTATCATTTGCTCCATCAAAGTATAGTTAGATTAATATAATTATTACCCTTAATGTAGTCTGTAATTGTTTATTTGAACTTCACTGTGATAAGCAGTAGGAGTACAAAAAGATCTCAACCAATCCTATCTACTGTGTGGAATGGCAAATGAGCTAAGTTAGACCACAAAGTGCTGGACTGGATTTGGAGACTGGCAAGAATGTTAATTCTGACTGGCATCAGCAGTGTCAATTTACCATCAAAACAGCAAACAAATGGTGCAAAAGTCACAGGAAATGAGAACACAAATTATTGACTGGAAAGAGCTCTGCAAATCCACCTCGTGTTTCTTAAGGAAACATTTCCATGATTTAGGAGTCAGGCAGACTGTAGGTATTAAGTATCCTGCCTGGTGGTAGAAGCCAAGAAATGAGGGTGTTTCTTCCAGAAGGCTGCGTCAGGGGCCACCTTAGTACTGGGCTCTCTTCCTACCAATATGTAAGGCAATTCCTTCTGTTTTCTTACTGCTGCATTAGGCCTACCATGGGCTTACTACACAGAGTCAGCTCAACTGTTGGAGATCCTGGGGTGAGCAGGCTCATTGTGGGGTCAAAATATATAAAATATATAAACTAAACCTATTTCTAGACCAAAAGAAAAATCCAACAATACGAGTATAGAAATTTTCTAAATTGTATGTTAAAGACGGACTCCACTGCCCAAAAAACTGGTCTATCAATTTATCAATTGCACAAAAATTAGCCAAAGACTAAATAATCAGTATGAATCAGTTGATACACGTAGATTCAATAGCCACTAAATAGAAACAGAATTTTCAAGATACCAGTCAAGTATTTTATGTGGCACATAATAAGCAATTGCTACATGTATACTGGATGAATTATTATATTTTCTGTGCAACTTTACTTCAGGAAACAAGTGTTTGAATATTTTTTTAAAAGAAAATAATGTATTTATCTCAAATTGCAGCATATTCTTCTTACAAAAAGTAAGGGATTTTTTGTACTTTCAGTCTGCCAGCTATTGTCAGACAGTTATGGTCAGGAACTCCCTACTGCTAAGTAGAAGTCTTGTAATTTCCATCTGATGAAGCTCAGGGTGAAAACCTTACTTCTCAAAATATATCTATCTTCTATTTCTCTTCTCTTGTCCTCTGTCTTTCCCTCTCTCTGTCTCCCTCTCAAACCCTCACATACATGTCTTCTTGAGAAATCATATTTGGATCTCCAGTTAATCTAGAGATTTTTGGACAGTAATACTATTTCATAGAATTTCCATAGCTCTCAACTACAACTCTGCCTCTGTTGTGTGTAAATCTGTGTATATTTATGCATTTATTCATTTATCTGTGATTGCTTATTTTAGGTATCATTGAGAGTCAGCTCAATAGTTGTGTATCATGTGCATTTTTATTTGTCAACTAGGATAATTCATTCATTTCTTGCATTTTATTTGTTATTTATTTGTTTAGAGGGAGGAAGTTGTTATATACCCATTTATTACTGAAAAATTAATCAGGTCAATTTAAGATATTATAGATTCCCTTTACAGGGTAAGGGCATAAAATTTGCTTCACGTATTTTATCCTTTAAAATCAATTGTACCTATGTAGCACAAAATGAATTATCCTATAAATAATTTATAATTTCATTCCCAAACACATTTGAATAGATACTAAAAGGTTAATAAGGAATTTGATAACCGTGGTTCCTTAAGTATATTATTTGAGGAGAGGCAATAAAAATTCCTAGCACTATTTTACTAGACTAAATGATTTTATTAATAGCAAAATTATCTGAAAAATTTTTGAAATTATGCCAAATTAAGTCATTCTGTGAAGAAAGTAGTAGTAGAAAATGATTTTTCATTTCTCAAAAAGATGACTATAAGCCACGTTCATATGGTGGGGAAAAAAGTTTGGACTACTTTATTATGTGGCCTAAAAAGTCGTTCAGTAGCAGTACTATCAGAGCTTGCTCATTGCATTAAAACAGCAATTAGTCAAGCAGAGACTGCTCATAACAATCAGGCTTGATAATTTACAATCATACCCTTCCCAAACATTCTGAGCTTTGATGATCCTATCAAGATTTTTCCTCAAGTTTCCAAATCTTTATATTAAGGATTTGAGCTTAGACTACCCATTAACAACTTTCTAGCCAATGCTGTTGAAATACAACACTCTTGTATCTTCAGTTTCACTCATCGCCATACAATATGTTCCTGTTTTTAGTGTTGTAACAGTTTAAACCATTTTGAGCACTGTTTTTCTTTAAATACAGGTATTATTCCAGGTTGTTTACAGGCAAATTATAGAAATTCAACCCAATGGCTTAAGTGGAAAAAAGATGCCTTTATTGGCACTGATAACTAAACCATAAGAAAGAATGAAATAGCTGAACCCAGTCTCAGTCTCAGATTCCCTCTCTATAGTCCTTTTTGTTTCTAGCTGTATGTCCTCCTCAGCCTCTCAGGCTATAGTGGACCTTTGCTTGTCACTTCACCAGTATTCATGTCACCTTCCAGATTTGCTCAAAGATCTGTGTTGTTCTGGAGATGCTGACTCTACCCCCTACACCAGGATTCAAAGTCATGCACGTATGGGCAACTTAGGGGTCCTTAGATTCTGTCATTTATATTTGAATTATTCATTATAATATATAAATAAAATTGATTTTTGTATTTTTTATCTTGTATTCTTCTACTGTGCCAAATTCATTTATTAGAACTAATAGTTTTTGTTATTATTATTATGGATTCCTTAGGGTTTTCTGTATATCAGATCATCTCTTCTATAAACAGAGTTAATTTTATATCTCTCTTTCCAATCTAGATTTCTTTTATTTCTACTTCTTGCCTATTTATTTTGGCTAGAAACTCCAAAAGTACCCAGTAGAAGTGGTAAGAGCAGACATCCTTGTCTCAGTCCTGATTGTAGGGGAAAAGCTTTCAATCTTTTCCTATTAGGTAGGATGGTAGCCATGGACTTTTCCTAGATTCTCTTCATCTGGTTGAGGGACTTCCCTTCTACTTCAAGTTTGTTGAGCGTTTTCTTTTCATGAAAGTGTGCTGGATTTTGTCTAATGCTTTTTTCTGCTTCTGTTAAAATAATCATGTGGGTTTTGTGCTGTATAATATTAATTTGCTTAGTAATGTGCTTTATTATTATTAGTTATTGTTATTATTAATATAGTATATTACATTAATATATTTTTTTATTTTATATCATTCTTGCATTCCTGGGATAAATCCCACTTGGTGATGGTGTATAATTCCTTGCATATGCTGCTGGATTCAGATTGCTAATACTTGGTCATGTATTTTTTTTTATCTACATTCATGAGGGGTATAGGTCTCCAGTTTTCTTTTCTTGTGATGCCTTTGTCTGGTTTTCTTATCAGAGTAACACCAGCCCCATAGATTGAATTAGGAAATGTTCCCTCATCTTCCTTTTTGTTTTTTTAAGTGAGTTTGTGAAGGATTTGGTGTTGATTCTTCTTGAAATCTTTAGTAGAATCACCAGTAAAGCCTTCTGATCCTGAGCTTTTCTTTGTGGGATGTTTCTTGATTACTGAAAGGATTATAAAGGAATACTGTGAACAATGGTTTGCCAGTCTATTAGATAACCTAGATGAAAGGGACATCCCAGAAACACACTACCAACACTCAATATGACATAGAAAATCTGAATAGATTTAAGAAAATAAAGACGTTTAAATAATAATCAAAAAGACATTACAAGAAAAAAAAAAACTGCAGACCTTATCCCTTATGAATATTGATGCAAAATCCATGAAAATACATAAAAAACATTATTTTTTAAATACTTTCTACTTGTTTATTGATATTCTCAATATTGTGAGACATTTTTTCCATATTTCCCTTTAGTTCTTTAGCAGTGGTTTTCTGATCATTTTTAAAATAAATGATTTAAATAATTGCACAAAGTCATGAAATGATAGCTAATTGTCTAGTATGAAATTAGTGATTATTTATATATTGTATCTGGTTGATACACAAAAACTTCCTAGCCTCCAGTTTTCCCATATATAACATAAAACTCTATAAACTAGAAGATTTGTTTAGCTCTTTTCGATTCTAAACTACAGTGATTTAAAATATTTGTTTAGTAGGTCCAGTGTCTTGGTTTCCTTAGGCACAGTTTCTATTGACTTATTTATTTTTCTGTTTATAGGCCTTCTTGTTGCTTTGCATGTCTCATAATTTTCATTTCAAAACTGGACATTTGAAATCATACAATGTGAAATATTACAATAATTAAAAATAATACCATAATCTAATTTCCAGATTGTCTCCTATTGTTGTTTCTGCTTATTGTTATGGGTGTTTGTTTGTTTAATGACTTTCCCGAACTAACTCTTTGAAGCCTGTATTCTTTGTTGTATGGTCAGCTAATGATTGGACAGAGATTTCCTTAAATGCCTTGAATCGGTAAGTCTCCCATTTTCAGAGTGGCTCTGTATGCATGTTGGGGCGTGCCTTCAGTGCTCAGGCAGGCAGTTTACAACTCTGCCTTACTCTTCATTTCCTGTTCATGCAGAGCCTCAAGGTCAGCCAGAGGTGAGTGTTTACAGCCTTCTTTATCATTCCTGGGCATGCACATAGCCCTGTGCATGCACATAGTTTCTAGATTCCCAGGAATATGTTGGAGCTTTTCAAATTCCCCTATAAATTTCTCGTTCCCTAGATTTTTTTTTTTTTTTATGTTCTTTGGTCATCTGTCGTTCGCCTCAATTGTTATTGCCATATCAGGCAACTGCGATGTTAGACAACTGCTTCTGATTATTTTTAACAAATGCCCCCAGGAAAAAGATCAGAGCTAGGCAAGCTCTGATTCAGGTCAAATAAAGGCAAGCTTTGGAATGGTATTTTCCAAGGGACTTCCAGATGGATCAAATAATGACAGTTATCTAGGAAATGGGGCTTTGAAGGAGCTCTAACCTCATTTCTTCCCCCTTCAGTGGCTGCTAGACTGCTAGTTTTCACCCTGATCACAGGCTGTTGGTTTTCAAGGCTGTTGCAAAACTCAGGAGAGGGGGATGGGAATGGGACAAGTTAAAATGGTGCAAGGTTCACTGTTGTTACTGAGCTTTAGAAATTTTTCTTGAATAAACAATCCCCAGATTGTTGCAAGCCTTTGGTTAATTTCCACAGTTCCAAAAATTATTTTGAAGATTCTTGAGAGTGTTTTGTGCTTTTCTTCAGTAGAAGATATGAGGAGGCTTTTATTCTGCCCTTCCTACTGATGTTACCTCTCCTCTGCCAGTTTTATGTATAAGACTTTGAGTTTATTTTTTCCTCTGAATTGCAACCAAGAGAATCTTAACTGATACCCTTTTCCACTCAGCATAATTCGTGGCTCCCAATTCTGACCTCAGATCTGTTTTTGAAGAGCTAGCTTCTAATTCGCACGATCCTGGGATGAATTCAAATGGCAGAACCTGGGTCATCTACCCATGTCCTGTACAATTGCAAGGGTAAGAGAGTGCAGTCTTCTGATTGTTTCAGCTGAGTGGTCAATGGAAGTAGGAGTGAAACTGTTCCTGGAAATCCTCACCTGAGCTATGTGATTAAAGTCAGGGAGAAACAGTTTTCCCAAAGTAGGGTGATATTGTTTCGAACAGAATAATAAATGCTCCCAGAATTAAGTTCATCATTCTCAAAAAGGAATTATGATGTTCTGGTGATGTACACCATGACAAAATCAGTAGAAAGGCTCTACATGATCCTTATTCTGCTTTAATTTCTTCCTTGTCCCACACTCCATGGTTGTTACTACAAACTTCACAAGGTTCTGTGTTAAAACTTTATGAATTATGACTTCTTTTATCTGTGGCAACACCAAAGAGCTTTGGTATAAGGACTTCTGGTGGGAGGAGAAGTAAATACTAGAAAAGAAAGTGAACAGCATTCTACCCATCAGAAAATGCACACCGTGATTTTTCATGGATAATAGAAATAATGATAGAAGATATACTGCCAGCTATCTAGCGTACTACATGAATTCAGAAATATTAAGCAACCAAGCAGGATTTTTTGTTTAGAAATTCTGATAAAACTATATTCATGACTGCATTTTAATCACATTACAATGTTGCTTTTGAATGTTATAATTTCAAGGCTTAAACAATGATTGTATATTTTTGTTTGTTTGTTTATTTTGCTTTAAGGAAAAGCTATTTTCACCCAGTGAAAAGATTTTGATGAAAATGGCTTTGAGAAGTAATTATCTAAGTTAGATTCTTATACATAATCATAAGCCAACATTTTAAATTTTAATAAAGGCTTTATCTCAATCTACCCTCTCAGTTCAAAATGCTACACACAATTCAGACAGTAGCATATTAATTAAAATAGTGCAATATTTTTGACACAAATTATGATTGAGGAAATGTTATAAACAAGGTAGAGGGGCGATATCTGGTGTCCTTTGTGATCTGATCCTATTTAGGCTAAGGGCATAATTTAAATGGCTAGATTTCTAACAAGAGTGGTAAAAGAGTCATTCTAATTCCCTCTTTCCTATGTAGAAATAAATATTTCATGACTTTCAGACTGTAAGAAATTCAATCTCATTCTATATCCTCTTTTGGAACCATTGCCAGTGCAATCTCAGGAGCTGCAGATAACAAGGGAAATAATAAAAATGAGGTATGAGCTGCAGCTATTTGCTTGTCTTTAACCTACCTTCCAGCTGAAGATATCAGCAGAGACAAGAGGGTGTTTCTTTGCTAGGTTCTTGATAATTATTTGGCCATACAAACTTTTGGATTCATAGAGTCTCAGAAATAGACATGGTCTTGTCATCTATTCCACTATTTTCTTAATACAAGAATTGCTCTAGATCATTCTCAACATTTTTTTTCTTTTTTTTAAAGCTAGACTGTATAGGGATCTGAACCCTTGACCTTGGTATTATAATACTGCATTCTAACCAACTGAGCTACCCAGCCGGCTCTGTCCTCAAATTTTATCATTTATCTTCTGAATACATTCAATGACTGAACACCACACTTCCTTATGACACAATTCAATCCAATTCCAAATACCTGATAGACACATCTACATTGCATAAGCTGAAATTTGACTACTTCAAAGATCAAACATTGCACTTAGTTTTACCCTGAGTAGGGAAAAATGAAAAACACAGACTTGGACTAGTGAGAAACTTCATACTAAGTTACACAGAAAGACTTCAATTTAGATTCTTTAGTTGAGTTAATAGAATGTGATTTTAGAAGAATGATACAGAAATTGCTTTTGTAGTCCATTTAGATATTTGAGTTTCTCATTATGATGAATATGGTGCAAAAATGTAGGCTAGGTGGCAAAATTAATCTGTAATAGTTGACTAAAGGAATGGCCCCAGGGAATATTTATTTCTGTTAAGTTGGAGTTTTGTTGCAAAATGTTCTTTCTTGGCCCTGTCTTACTTAACAGTTTTGTCAATAGTTTGCATTAGAAGAAAGAAAGTATATATTTATCAATATGCAGATGACATGATGCAGAGAAAAGGAGCTTTTATGTAGGACAAACAGAATCAGAATCAAAAAGATCATGGCACATTAGATGTCTAGGCTAAATCCAATTATATGAATTTAACAGGGGAAGACAGTCTTTTTCAAGTAAACATGGGAGGTCTGTAGTTTAGAAACATGGTATGAAGAAAACCTAGAAATTTTAGTTGACTGAAAGCATATGAATGATCTAATGCAGGAGTTAGCAGACTAAAGACCATTTTATTTCAATAAATAAAAATTTATTGAAACATAGCCATGCTCATTCATTTACATATTGTCTGAGGCTGCTTTCATGCTACAATAGAATTAAGTATTGCAGTAGAAACTTATGGACTGCAAAGTCTATTTACTATCTGGCCATTTACAGAAAAATTATGTTGACCCTTTATTTAATGCAAACGGTTTTTGTTAATACATATAGATGGTTCACAAATACGGAGATAATAGCACCCAACATTTTTTGAACTATTACTTAGTTTTATCCATATTAACACTTTCAGTTATGGGCTCCACATTTTGCTAGGGCCATTAACAACTATCTGGAAGAAAGTGATGGGAAAAGTAAAGGGGCTGGAAAGAAGCCATGCTACATGAAGAACAGTTAAAGACACTGGGAATAATTAGCCTGGAAGAGAGACAATTCATGAAAAACAAGATTAGTTATACTTATGGTTTCAAATATAGAAAAGATGATTGTGTAGAAGAGTTATTTCCTATATTCCAAAGCTTCGGAGGGCACACCTAGGAAAAACAGGTTAATGAAATACATAGAGTTCAGCATATTAAAGAACAATCAACTGCCTAAAATGATCTGAAAATAAATTCTATTGCAATAAGAGGGAGTTTTTCCCATCTGTGAAAAGAATTATACAAGGAGCCATGTCCACTTTTTTAGATATGTAGATATGGAACAAAGAGAAACACTTTTCAATGACCTTTTGGGTCCCTGTAAATGCCGAAACTGTACTACTTTGTGTCTGTTGCTGACCACAACTAATGCAGACTTTATTTTGTCCTGACTTGTTTCCAGCTTTGATCCCCATCCATTCCCACTCCTGAACATGTCTGGTTTTGTGCTAATCCCTTGTGGCACAAGCACCTAGCACAAGTTCTAATTATCTAGTCCTAACATCTATCTCCAGGACTTTGCTCTTGGATCCAATTCCACTTTAACTACTTAATCTGAATGATTAGAATTTTGGCCTCAAGCTGGATAATGGCAGCCTAGTTCTAATCCAAGCCTTGGGGTCATGCTCATTCATGCAACAAACATTCACTGATCACCTTCTATCTACCAGGCATTATTTTAAGACCCAGGAATATAAAGGCATATATTGTTCATAAATGATCCTAATCTGGGCACTATCTCCCATGAACCACGTATTTTCTTGTCCACCTGTTGTATAAAAAGGATAATACTCACAGTAGCCTACCACTTTGTATGCTTAAAAATATTTATTACATTTAACAAACACATGTGTTTCATACTACTTGCAAGGTACTGTACTAAGCATTTTGAAAATACTCGATCATTTAATTCTGATAACATGTCTGCAAAATAGGTGCTATTATTATTCCCATTTTACTGATGAGTAAATAGTGGCCTAAAGAAACTAAATAATTTGACCAAAGTCATGAATGAATTCCAGAGCTAGGATGCAAACACAGGCAGTCTAGCTCTAGAGCCCCTGCTTATAATCACAGATGCTAGGTGAATGAAGCTTCTATTAGCTTAGATGGAGGTGTTTCCGTTCCCCTTTCCACTTTTCCTTGATCTTCTTCATGTTGCCCAGAAAGTTTCTTTCAAGGGAAGCCATCCCAGAAGAGGCTGAGCCTGAAAATTACATCAATCTCTTGAGTTCCAGCAGGTATTTGTCAGGTAAGTATCAGAAGGAACTCAGCATAACCGTAACGTGAGAACTCAGAACTCTGCTTAACTCCACCATATTGACTGACTGAATTAGAGAAATGGAGAAGCAGGAAGAACAAGAAAAGCAGGATGGGAGAGAACACTTAATCCTGAATGTGATCTTACAGAAAGAACAACTATGTAACACTCACAAACAATACTCTTCGTATACTGTGGTTACTTTTGGAAAATACATTGCTCCTGTGTGACATTAAAACTATCAAATTGCTTCCATTACAAGGTAACGTGAGTTTTAATTTTTCATGCTTGTATTATGGACAGTTCCTGGGCTTTTGGTCTTTAAAACTGTAACCATTTTTTTTTTTTTGGTAATCCATGCACTTTGCTGGGAGCAAAGCAGAATTAAGCTATGCATAGAGATTTTTTTAATGGCAGCTAGCATACTTCAGCATCGCCCTTAAGTATGTACTTGTCCATACGACTATCTTCTCCTAAGTATTGCCTAAGACTTTGGTCTAATCTTGTATATAGACTTCTATAATGTTGTTTGTTATATCATTTTCTAATCTACTAGTTTTCTTCTGATAATTTAAATATCATTATCACACTGGACCAGGTAGAAATTTCCAATAAGTCACTGCCTATTCGTTATTAGCTATACCTCTATTATATTTTATACAGTGAAAATAAAATTTATAATGCATATTGTACATAGTAGAAATATGTCATAAGCCTCTCCAACTCCCTGCCTCCCTTCCTTTCTTTCTTTTCTTTCTTCCATCCTTCCTTCGTTTCTTATTTCATTTAGCATTGTGCTGGGTTCTAGAACACAATGATGATGAATACACCACCTGATCTTCTACAAGCTCATACCTCAGAGGGGAATCTCAAAAAATAGATAATAATGAATACTGTAATGAAGATATGAACAAAATACTACTATGATGTAAAACCTAGAGGAGGCATGTCATTTATTATTTACTCAATAAATAGTTAACAAACATCCAATGTCTAGAATTAGACATTGTGCTAAATGTTGATAGGTGAGGAAGTTGTTAACAACTTTTTGATGAGTTTTTCTGTGGGAAATTGAATCTTATTGGGGTTTAGGGAAGGTTAAGTTGGGTGATAATAAGGCAGCTTTGTGTAATGATGGAAAGACCCAAAAGAGGGAGAAAAATTGATGATGCAGAATAATGAGAAAAGTGAGGGATGAAAATCCTTGAAAAGGCTAAGGGTGGATTGATCTAGGTCACAAGTGGAGTTGTTGATTGATACAGGAACAGGAACCATTCTGTTCTTTGATTATAATAGAAAAGATAGATTATGTGGCCATCAATCTAGGTAGTGAGGGGTGGTTGTGAAAGGATGAAGCTGTTGTCAGCGGGTTGCTTTTTATTATGCAGATGGGGGTGGAAGGGTGGGTGAGGGTGGGAGGGATGTTGGATGTTTTGAGGTACGTACGTAAAGAAAAAAAATAGATGTTTTAGAGATTAAAAGAGTGAGTGAACTAAGCAGGTACCCTGTCTCACAGTTTTAAGTGCTCATTTGAGATTTTTGGTTTTAAATTTGAAGGAAGTAGAGTTGAAATGCAAAATTTTCTCTAGCCATGTCCTGCTATTTGATATGCACAGTTATGGAGTAAGCAACTAGCCAGATTGAATCGCTGTAGGGTTTTCCAGAGTGAGTACTAACAAGGAATGTTTCCATGGAAGTAGTTACAATGGTGTGTCATGAAATATGAGCTAAGTGAGAAGAAAAGTGAAACACTAGTGAACAATTTAAAAGATACTTTTGCCTTCTTTTGTCCATTTTGGGCTTTGAAATCTTGCCTGTATTAAGTGAGCAGGATACGCCTTATTCAGGGTTGTATTTAATAATCTATGAAGGGGTTCTTCAACTCAGAACTGTTTTAAAAATAGCAAAATAAGAATGACCAAATAGAAACTCTCTAATAAGTCCTATATTTTATTATGTGTTGTATAATGTGTTCTAATTTGCCTTTAAGTCCTTCTGAATCTAAACTGATGATAAACTTCAAACAATGACATTAAGGGAACAGGAATGGGGGCACTGTGCATCCTAACTTGTTGCATGTGGTCTAAGATGGTGGCGTCTTGCTTTAAAGACCTTATTAATCGTTACGGAATATTATCATTATCTGCTCAATAACTTGGAAATGTCTGTGAAGTGCTGTAGCTCTTAGTCTCTGTAATTTCTAATTTCTGTGTGCATCCTTGCTCTCTGTGCTCCAAGTATTCCTGCTGTAGACTCCTTCTTCTTCTATTCTTTGTGATACGTGGAGAAAATTCTGAGCATGTTCAGCAGCACTGTCAAACATCTTCCAGACAAAACAGTCTAGAGCAGACGTTGCATTGGCAAACTATGACCCAGGGGCTAAATCTGGTCTGACATGTCCTTTTCTAAATTAAATGTTATGGGAACACAACCATTCTCATTCCTCTATGTGTTGTCTGTGGCAGAGGCGAATAGTCGTGATACAGATCATACAGGTTGCAAAGCCTAAAACATTTGCTATCTGGCTCTTCACAGAAAATACATGGTGACCTCTGCACTAGAATAGCATTGTGCATATCCCTCAAGTCTAATAATGGTAGTCTCCATTAGTCCCTCTTCAGAGGTGACTGTAGTCATAGTGGCAGGTCCCCAAGGACTTCTCTAACTCACTTTACATGCCCGGTCACCTTCACTGCTGTAACTATTTCACAGTTGCCAAGAATTGCTGGAATCACTCCTGTCCACTCTCTGGCAGTCCCAGGAATTCACACTGCCCTTGATAAGGACTAAATTGTTAAGTAGCATGTGGCAGTTTTTCGGTTGAATTGGGAGATGATGCAGACATTGCCCGTCATAATTTTTTAATCACGGTGTTTTCTGGTTTTGAGGCAGGGAGACATGAAGAAAATTTCTTCTGCTGATTTCCTTCACTTGACCATTTAGATTAAACAAGCAGGAACTTTTGCTCTTTACTGAAATGTAAAGTTACCACCTCTTTCTCCTGCTAAATTATTCATGCATCATAATGTGCACAGAGTTTCAGGAGCATGATGGTTATTCTCACAACAGTTCTACTTCTGAGTGAAAGCGCCAATTGAAAAATCAGAAGAATTTTGTCTTCATGTGCTCGTGTTAATGCTTGCATTCATCCATTTGAATTTTGATGAACTGAGTTTTTGCTGTGGAAATTCTTAACGTGATGGCCTGACTCTAAATGGTGCCCGCACGTAACCTTGATTTATGATTTATTTCTTGTTTGCCAGCTCTTTTTTAAATAGCATAATGGAAAGAAATGGTTTTATTTCACATCCAGAAGGTGATTTCTGAGAGCTTCACATATAGGCTTTAATTCTTCTTCCGGGTTAGCCACAGACTTGGGCTGCCGAACAACACTGGGGCTTTTCGGACGCATTGAGGATTCCGGGCAGGTTTCACTCCAGACACATTTGTGCTTCTTGCCATTCTGACAGTTGCATTTTGTCTCTCAGTGGAATCTTCTCACATTACACTTAGGGGAAGTGATTTGTTTCCAGGCTACAGCTTCCGAAAAGCTATGATCACGTGGGTTAACTGAAATTAATTTCCCAACACATCCTGTTCTGCACTCTATGGAGAAGAAAAGCAGACCCCGCTTAGTTTTTCTAGCTTGTGTCCCCTTGCATTTTCATCAAGTTTTTATTGTGCTACAGAAGATTAGGAAAATGGGAATCTGGGTGGCAAGGAAAGGAGAATGAAGGGAAAATAGATTGCAGGGCAGGACTTTTTCTCTTTTCTCATTTTTTTTTTTTTCTCTTTTTCTAGATTTAGCCATGGAAGAGATAAAGCAAGCTAAACTGAAATTCACCAGGGCTTTAGGACTATGGGATGAGGATTTAGGAAGCATATTCTTTTTGGCTTCACTGTACCCACACATACGCTGAGTTCACGATATAAACTGGGAAGAGGAAGATGTTTGACAAACATACAGACTCTCATGGAGGTTTCCCCTTCTATTTTAGAGGGAAATCAGTTCATTACTCCTAGTAAAGTCTTTCTTTCTTTCTTTCTTTTTGGTATGTTTATTGTAACTTAAATATCTAAAATTTTCATGTAGTTTTTCCATTCTTCTTGGCCAAAACAAGAACCAGCTTAGCAAGAGTGATGTGAAAGAAAATTTCAGGGAAAAAGTCAATAAGAAATGGAAAATAGTATTTTTAATTTATTTCAATTATCATTTATTATTAGCTTTTTCTCTGTTTTTTTATTTATTGTTATTGCAATATGTTTTTTTGTCAGTTTTTGTTATAAATATAAAATATTTTCTTAATATTTTGGAAGACAGATTATTTAAAGGGTTTAACTAGCTTATTTCACTAACCTTGCTAGTAACTTTATTTGACTAATTTTCAGCGTAGTTGTACTTTTCTTGATGAAACTTTTAGGGTCATGTTTATGTAGTTTATGTATTTTATTTATTAAGATAAAAAGCATCTGTTCCAGTTTAAACATTTTATTCACTTAAATTAATCATAGTCTTGGCAATAAGAATGTACATTTGTGGGAAGATTTCTATGACAAATAGTAATTCAGCTCAAATTAGAAAGCCAAAACCCCAATGAGATAAGAAGAAAAGAATTCCGCTTAAAATTTGTTTTCTACAGTGCAAATGTCAGAAAATGAGATTCAGATTCTGGGTTCCCTTAGCACTTCACCATCCACCCAGGATTTTTGTTTGTTTTAATACCTGTGGATTATAATCATAGAAAAAAGTAGTGTTATTCCAAGCAGACTATCACTAGTGTTATGGTTGTAATTACAAATTAACTTGAGTAGAGTCTACTGACATCCATCAGTCATTACTATATCCAATCATTCAACACTTACTGTATTCTGTTCCAGGTGTGAAGCTAAATAACAGGGAGAGAAATTTGAACAAAACACCCCAATCACCACTTATCCTGAATAAGTGTAGAGTCTTTTTCTATGATTCTAGTGAATTAGTCAGAAGACCAAAATAGCAGTCAAAATATATCTGTTCAGCCCGGGGACCCGAGGCATGGAGAAGGGGACTGCACCCTCCCCCCAAAATATTTCAGTGTTCAAAATAATTTTGCCTTTCAGATCAAGCAATATTCAATAATTTCAGCAATTAGGCAATAATTTCCCCCAAATCAATTTAGTTTTGTACATCATATTGTAACAGATCTAGATGTGGAGAAAGTGCAGTGATTAACATGGTATGGCACTTGAGTTTTTATTGTGTGCTGAGGAGTTATTTGAATATTAAATGCAAAATGTAAGTAGGTGTTATAAAAGTGTAAAAGAAGATTAGTACAGGAAAAAAGTCAATGGATTTATTGAATTTAGGAGTTCATGTAATTCTTCCATTATCCAGAGAGCTCAGCATTCCCAAGAACAGTAGGCTGCTGTGAGAAAGCCTCTAGACTTGGGCACACTGGTCTGGATCTGAGACCTGACTTCACTGTTTACTTGCTAGGACACTTTGGATGTATAGTGTCACGTTATTTTGAATTCGAGTTTGGGTTCTTTGTTTTTTTTTTAAATGGTCGCAATATCTACTAAGTTACAGAGAGAATAAGATGAGGTGCAACAAGTGAAAACATTTTGCAAACCTTAAATTGAAGGATTATTAATATTAGCAGGTAACCAATTTGAGGATATTGTTTACATATGAGCACATCTTTTTTTGGTACAGTTTTTTACAATGCACACATGTTCCTCTTTAATTATTCTCTATTTTCCCTTTTCCTCTAATGCTTAGTTGATTGCCTTAATTGAAATTTGCTACCTGCCCTTTTCCTTCTCCATTTCTCTTCATTGTATTTATAACTCAAAAATTGATATTAATTATGACTAATAATCATAACCACAAGGTTAGTAATGAAAGTAAAGTCATAACAATGGGAATTTTGGTGCAGTGGGGTCCTCAAATCTTAGAATATTTGAAGATATTTCTTCATAACTCATACTTGGGTCTAATTAAAACTACATTTCCACGTACATTAGATTTCCAAAATAAATTTAAAATCCTATTTATGATTTAATATTCACATTTTCTCCTTTTAAAAAATTTACTGATATTGCAAAACGATTTTAAGTCAGTTTTTGTTATAAACATTGAATATTTTCTAAGTATTTTGGAATACATACATCTTTTAAAGGATTAAACCAGTTTTATTTGTCTAACCTGGGAATCCACCTTTGTATTCACTCAGCATTTTGCTTTTACCTCAGTTATAGCATTTAGCACACATGTTTTATAAACTGAATGTTTATCTTCTCTTGCTTTTTTTTTAACCCTCCAAAATTATTCAAGATAGGAATTGTGTTGTCACTCATCTTTATACCCTCATAACTAATACTACTGCCTAGAATAATGTTTGATGATGCTTGTGAAATAAATAAATTGTTTTTACTGAGAAAAGTAAAATTAATTCACAAGTATCTTTTTAACATCCTTTTTAAAAAAGTGTTTCTGTAAATAGAGTACTTTCAATATGTGGCTTTTTTTTTTATAGGTTGACATTCACACATGATAATCATTAATTTACCAACTATTCTTGAATTTTTGTTGTGTTTTTAGTAGAAGTAGTAAGAAATTTACAGTGACAAGTTCACAATATCAAAAATTTTGTTAGCAATTTTGGTCATTTGCACTGATTATTTCAGTACTGTGGTAGATACTCCATATAATAAATTTTTGTTTTAAGAGAATATTATAAAATGAAACCTACACAAACTAAGACTGCAAACTTTAGTAAATGATATAAAAATTGGTTTGGATAAATGGAAAAACATATTATCAGAAATAAAACTCTATTTTGTATAAGTACCATATCCTTATAAACTACATAATATAATGCACTTCCAATAAACATTAGAATATGACTTTGGCAGGGGGTAGTCTTCACAAAATGACTAAAAAGCTTATTGCTTATTACTTATTTTAAATAGTAAATGAGCAAAATAAACAAAAAAACAAGTACGTAATGAAATAGTGGAATATGTACCAATGGATAGTAAAACATAAGAAAATCCTCCTATCCAAATACTAACCTGGCTGGCTTTCAAGATCAGATGAGATGGGGCACATTCAGGGTTGTATGGCCATGGATAACTCTAAAAATCCCTAGAACAAAATGGTTTTACTTGAAAAACAAACATAAAATAAAATAAAATATATCAGAAATTCCAGAAATAGAATCAAGTATGCCTGGTATATGACAAATATATATGTTAATGTATAATAAAAATATGCTACAAATTAATGGGAAAATCATGTATTACTCAGCAACAAGTCTTTCTCTCATAGAAAATACTACGCACACTATTAGAAGGCAAATGAAAAACTAGTTAACAATAATTATTGGATATACGGTAGCAAAGAGTTAATAGTTTTAATATATGGGAGCTTCATCAATCAACAAGAAAAAGACATATGCACTAACAGATAAATAAAATAAGCAAAGGGCACACAAGAATTTCCAAAAAAAGAAATACGAGGTTCCATTAACCCATGAAAAACACATCAACTTCCTTAATAGTTACATACATGAAAATTAAATTGTTATTTTTGCACATTAAGATTAATAACAGTGTTAGATGGCGGCGGCTGCGGCGGCTGGCGCGGAGTAGCTGAGGTGGAAAAGGTGGCCACTGGACCTCAGGCAGCCGGGAAACTTGTGGACCTTCCTCTGGCCATCTCTTAAGGGAGGACTGCTGCTGCTGGCCGGTCGTGGGGGCTCAACGCCACTTTGCCCCCGGCAGGAGAGGCTGCCTCATTTACAGGCAACAGCTTTGAAGTGTGGAGCAGGAAAAGAACTGATTCTTAGCTGCAAAAGTGAGTCTTGAAACAGGGAACACGGCGCCAGGGCTGCTGTGGATGCAGCCAGGATCCCGGAGGCTGGGGCCGCACTGAAGGCGGCCAGCTGCCCTATACAGGATTCGAGGTTTCAGGCCGGCATTAAAGAAGATTCCTGGGAGCGCCCGAGCGGCGCCGCGACTGAACAGCCCGAGGCGGCAGCGCCGAGAACACGGAAGGCAACAAACCAGAGACAGAGCGAGCGCCCGACCTGGCACAGCACTGTGAGTGATCCCTGGCACAGCTCTGTTCGGGGGGTGAATGCCCACGCGGCTTCCGACTGCACCACCAGGCCACTCACTGCCCCCGGTGCTGCCTCCATTTTCCCAGGTGCGGGCAGCTCCGCCCTGCTCGGCCATCACTGAGCCCATTTGCTTGGCCTGGCGCGGGGCTTTCCGGACCCTGCGGGCCGACCTCCTCTCCCACTCCCTCCACGGTTCTCTGGCAGGACTGGGGGTGTGGGGCATCCCGACCAGTTTTGGGAGGGCTAGGAAGTACGGGCGGGCCGACTGTCACTCCACCACACCCTGGACTCCGGCCCCGGTAAACTTCCTGTTACTGGGAGGCAGATACCATCTCTGCGACCACCAGTTTGGAAAAAAGCCTAACGAATTTCTGGTTGGGAATAGTGCGGTAGGAGAGTTCCCAGGTCCGCTTGAACCTGCCGGAGAGCAGGCTGCAGGCGGGCACTAGACTCGGTTTATACCAGGGGGATACAAAGGTGAACAAGACCCGAGAAAGATCTACACAGTGCTACAAAGGCACCCAGAGAGACCGGTCGTCTGTGCCTAGCAGAAACCTGGTAGACTTCCTGGGCAAGGCGGTGCTGAGCAGGGTCTTGAAGGCCCAGCTGATAGACGAGGGGTGCAGAAGACACGCCCCAGCCCAGCACAGTGTGCACAGAGGGGGGAGACGTGCGGCCAGGGAGGCGGAGTCTCGACAGAAACCACACACCCGGTGGGGTCGCCACTGCACGATCTAACAGCCTGGGCCAGAGCACACGGAACGGGGAGAAGTCCTGTACAGAAAGTGAAAGCTCAACAGAGATCACACACCCTGTGGTACGTGATCCACCAGCCCAGCAGAGTACAAGCTGACCAGAAAGGTGGATCCCCGGAGAAGCCCAAGACCCGAGGCAACCACACACACAAGACACTAGAGGCCAACTGAGCAGTCACGGTGGGAGCCATACCAAATTGGCAACCACAGCAACATCTTATTAGTCATTAGTCTTAAACCGGTGGACTGTGAAACCCCCTGCAACAATGAATAAACACCAAAAAAAAGACACCAGAAATACAAAAAATCAAGAAATTACACCACCAAAAGTTAATAAATCTCATACTCTAGATCCTATAGAACAAGAAGCCCTTGAAATAACTGACAAGGAATTTCGAGTGATAATTCTAAGGAAACTGAATGAGATACAAGAAAACTCAGCTAGACATCATGATGAAATGAGGAAAAGTATACAGGATCTGGAAGAGGAAATATACAAGGAAATCAATGTCCTGAAAAAAAATGTAGCAGAACTTGCTGAACTGAAGAAGTTATTCAGCGAAATAAAAAACACAACGGAGAGTTTAACCAGCAGGCTTGTCGAAGTTGAAGAGAGAACCTCTGAACTTGAAGATGGGCTGTTTGAAATAACACAAGCAGACAAAAAGAAAGAAAAAAGAATCAAGGACATGGAAGAAAATCTGAGAGAGATATCAGACAACCTCAAGCGCTCAAATATCCGAGTCATGGGTATTCCAGAAGGGGAGGAAAATGGAGATTCCATTGAAAACATATTCAACAAAATAGTGGCAGAAAACTTCCCAGGTATAGGAAAAATCACAGATCTTCAGATCCAGGAAGCTCAACGATCTCCAAACGTATTCAACCCAAAAAGGCCTTCTCCAAGACATGTCATAGTCAAATTGGCAAAACTCAGAGACAAAGAGAGAATCTTAAAAGCTGCAAGAGAGAAGCGTCAAATCACCTATAAGGGAGCCCCAATCAGGTTAACATCAGACTTTTCATCACAAACCCTAAAAGCTAGAAAGGAATGGGATGATATTTTCAAAATACTAAAAGACAAAGATTGCCAGCCAAGAATACTCTACCCTGCAAGGCTATCCTTCCGAAATGAGGGGCAAATAGTATATTTCTCAGACAAACAAAAACTGCGGGAGTTCACTACCACAAGACCACCCTTACAAGAAATCCTCAAGGGAGTACTGGGTTTGGTTCCTGAAAAATAACTAACACTGCCATAAAAACCTAAGAAAAATCTAAACCCGCTAGTACAATAAAAATGGCATTCATGAAGAGAAAACAAGCTAACAAAAACACTATCTACAACCTAAGGAACCAACAAACAAAGAAACCAAACAGTAAATCAGAAAGCAAGGAACAAAAGACACCTAAGACAACCAAACAACCAATAAAATGCTAGGAATAAATCAACACCTTTCAATAACAACTCTTAATGTTAAAGGCTTAAATTCCCCAATTAAAAGACACAGACTGGCTGACTGGATCAAAAAGCAGGACCCAACTATATGCTGCCTACAAGAAACCCACCTCACCCATAAAGATTCACACAGACTAAGAGTGAAAGGATGGAAAAAGATTTACCATGCAAACAGAAAAGAAAAACGAGCTGGAGTGGCTATTCTTATATCTGACAAAATAGACTTTAAACTAAAAACCATAAAAAGAGACAATGAGGGACACTACTTAATGATAAAAGGACTGATCCATCAAGAAGACATAACAATCATAAATATGTACGCACCCAATGTTGGAGCAGCCAGATTTATAAAACAAACTCTATTAGACCTAAAGAAGGAAATAGACACTAATACCATAATAGCAGGGGACCTGAACACTCCACTGTCAATATTAGACAGATCATCTAGGCAAAGAATCAGTAGAGAAACACAAGATCTAAACAAGACTCTAGACCAATTGGAATTGGCAGATATCTACAGAACATTCCACCCAACAACCTCAGAATATTCATTCTTCTCATCAGCACATGGATCATTCTCCAGGATAGATCACATATTAGGTCACAAATCAAGTCTCAGTAAATTCAAAAAAATTGGAATTATCCCATGTATCTTCTCAGACCACAATGGATTAAAACTAGAAATTAATAACAAACAAAACTCTGGAAACTATACAAACACATGGAAATTAAACAGCATTCTACTTAATGACATATGGGTCCAAGAAGAAATCAAGCAGGAAATCAAAAAGTTTATTGAAACTAATGAAAACAATGATACATCATACCAAAACCTGTGGGATACTGCAAAAGCAGTATTGAGGGGAAAATTTATTGCATTAAATGCTCACTTCAGAAGAATAGAAAGATGGCAAGTGAACAAACTAACACTTCACCTTAAAGAACTAGAAAAACAAGAACAATCCAAACCTAAAGTTAGCAGACGGAAAGAAATCATTAAGATCAGAGCAGAACTGAATGAAATTGAAAACCAAAAAACAATTCAAAAGATCAACGAATCAAAAAGTTGGTTTTTTGAAAAGATAAATAAAATTGACAAACCATTAGCATGGCTAACAAAAAAAAGAAGAGAGAAGACTCAAATAACAAAAATTAGAAATGAAAAAGGCGATATTACAACTGATTCATCTGAAATACAAGGAATCATTCGAGACTACTATAAACAACTGTACACCAACAAATTTGAAAATCTGGAGGAAATGGATAAATTTCTGGACACACACAAGCTCCCAAAACTGAACCGTGAAGACGTAGAAAATCTGAACAGACCAATAACAATAAAGGAGATTGAAGCTGTTATCAGAAGGCTCCCAACAAAGAAAAGCCCAGGACCAGATGGATTCACAGCAGAATTTTACCAAACATTCAAAGAGGAATTGACACCGATTCTTTACAAACTATTCCAAAAGATTGAAACGGACGCAAATCTCCCAAACTCATTCTATGAAGCAAACATCATCCTGATACCAAAACCAGGTAAAGATATAACCAAAAAAGAAAACTACAGGCCGATATCCTTGATGAATATAGATGCAAAAATCCTCACTAAAATACTAGCAAACAGAATACAGCAACACATACGAAAAATTATTCATCACGATCAAGTGGGATTCATCCCAGGGATGCAAGGTTGGTTCAACATACGTAAATCAATAAATGTGATACACCATATTAATAAACTCAAACACAAGGACCATATGATCATCTCTATAGATGCTGAAAAAGCATTTGATAAAGTTCAGCACTCATTCATGACAAAGACCCTCTATAAGTTAGGTATAGAGGGAAAGTATCTCAACATAATTAAAGCCATATATGCCAAACCCACTGCCAATATCATCCTGAATGGGGAAAAGCTGAAAGCTTTTCCTTTAAGAACAGGCACTAGACAAGGATGCCCACTCTCACCACTCCTATTCAACATAGTGTTGGAAGTACTAGCCAGAGCAATCAGAGAAGAGAAGGAAATAAAGGGCATCCAGATTGGAAAAGATGAAGTCAAACTGTCCCTGTTTGCAGATGACATGATCCTATATATCGAACAGCCTAAAACCTCTACAAAAAAACTCTTGGAATTGATAAATGATTTCAGCACAGTAGCAGGATACAAAATCAACACACAAAAATCAGTAGCATTTCTTTTCTCCAATAGTGAACATGCAGAAGGAGAAATCAAGAAAGCCTGCCCATTTACAATAGCCACCAAAAAAATAAAATACTTAGGAATTGAGTTAACCAAGGAGGTGAAAAATCTCTATAATGAGAACTACAAACCACTGCTGAGAGAAATTAGAGAGGATACAAGAAGATGGAAAGATATTCCATGCTCTTGGATTGGAAGAATCAACATAGTGAAAATGTCCATACTACCCAAAGTGATATACAAATTCAATGCAATCCCCATCAAAATTCCAAAGACATTTTTCTCAGAAATGGAAAAAACTATTCAGACATTTATATGGAACAATAAAAGACCACGAATAGCCAAAGCAATGCTCAGCAAAAAAAATAAAGCTGGAGGCATAACACTACCTGACTTTAAGCTATACTACAAAGCTATAATAACCAAAACAGTATGGTACTGGCATAAAAACAGACACACTGACCAATGGAATAGAATAGAGAATCCAGAAATCAACCCACACACTTACTGCCATCTGATCTTTGACAAAGGCACCAAACCTATTCACTGGGGAAGGGACTGCCTCTTCAGCAAGTGGTGCTGGGATAACTGGATATCGATATGCAGGAGAATGAAACTAGATCCATACCTCTCACCGTATACTAAAATCAACTCAAAATGGATTAAGGATTTAAATATACACCCTGAGACAATAAAACTTCTTAAAGAAAACATAGGGGAAACACTTCAGGAAATTGGACTGGGCACAGACTTCATGAATACGACCCCAAAAGCACGGGCAACCAAAGGAAAAATAAACAAATGGGATTATATCAAACTAAAAAGCTTCTGCACAGCAAAAGAAACAATTAAAAGAGTTAAAAGACAACCAACAGAGTGGGAGAAAATATTTGCAAAATATACATCTGACAAAGGATTAATATCCAGAATATATAAGGAACTCAAACAACTTTACAAGAAGAAAACAAGCAACCCAATTAAAAAATGGGCAAAAGAGCTAAGTAGGCATTTCTCTAAGGAAGATATCCAAATGGCCAACAGACATATGAAAAAATGCTCAACATCACTCAGCATCCGGGAAATGCAAATCAAAACCACATTGAGATACCATCTAACCCCACTTAGGATGGCTAAAATCCAAAAGACTATGAACGATAAATGCTGGCGAGGCTGCGGAGAAAAAGGAACTCTCATACATTGTTGGTGGGACTGCAAAATGGTGCAGCCTCTATGGAAAATGGTATGGAGGTTCCTTAAACAATTGCAAATAGATCTACCATACGACCCAGCCATCCCACTGTTGGGAATATACCCAGAGGAATGGAAATCATCAAGTCGAAGGTATACCTGTTCCCCAATGTTCATCGCAGCACTCTTTACAATAGCCAAGAGTTGGAACCAGCCCAAATGCCCATCATCAGATGAGTGGATACGGAAAATGTGGTACATCTACACAATGGAATACTACTCAGCTATAAAAACGAATGAAATACTGCCATTTGCAACAACATGGATGGACCTTGAGAGAATTATATTAAGTGAAACAAGTCAGGCACAGAAAGAGAAATACCACATGTTCTCACTTATTGGAGGGAGCTAAAAATTAATATATAAATTCACACACACACATACACACATACACACACAAACCGGGGGGGGGGGGGGGAAGAAGATATAACAACCACAATTATTTGAAGTTGATACAACAAACAAACAGAAAGGACATTGTTGGGGGGGAGGGGGGGAGGGAGAAGGGAGGGAGGTTTTGGTGATGGGGAGCATTAATCAGCTACAATGTATATCGACAAAATAAAATTAAAAAAAAAAAAAAAAAAAAGATTAATAACAGTGTTTAAAAAAATTCATTTTGGGTTAGCATATGTGTGGAAAACGGATTTGCTGAGCATCTAAAGAATAAGAACAAATTTAACTCCACTATTTCTTGCTACTCACAAACAAAAGAAAAAAAGTAATTTTTAAATGTAATATCAGTACTAATAACCAAAGAAAGAAGAAAAAAAGGGAATTAAAAATAAAGTATATGGTACCTCTTTTCTGAAGAAAAAATTAACAATATTTACGAAAATCCCTAAAAGTAAGCACTACCATTGTCCTCCAGATCACACTCCTAGGAATTTTCCTTAAAAAATTAATTAAGGACGAGGACAAATATTGATGTAACAAGATGTCCTGCAGAGTATTGTTTATAATGGAGAAAAATGGAATCCAGTTAAGGGGCCCTGCATAGAGAAATTAAGCAAATTATGGTAAAGCCTACAATAGAAAACTGTACATTACTGCTGTGGATTGAATGTCCCCCCCAACTCATTGAAGCCTGAATTGTGTCCCCCAAGTTTTATGTATTAGACACTTGGCCCCCACTGTGACTGTTGAGAGGGTGGGAAATCCTATTATGGTAATTGAAGGGTGGAGCCTTGAAGAGCTGATTGGATTGTAGGACCAGACCGTGTAGTAGTGAATGGATTAATAATGGTGGTCAAGGGTGTGGTTCTGAGGGCTTTAAAAGGATGAGCACATGAGAGGTTAATCTCTCTCTCTCTCTGCTCTACCATTTGCTGCCATGTAAGACCCCTGGGTCACTGTTGCTACCACCAAGATCCTCACCAGATGTGTTCCTTGGACTTTGGACTTCTCAGTCTCTGAAACTATAAGCAATAAATTTTGTTTTCTTATAAATCACCCACTTCAGGTATTTATGTTATAAGTAACAAAAGTGGATAAATACAATTAACTTAAGATCACATTATAGAAGAGTATTTAATGACATGAGGAGATAGCTATGTATATGATATATCTGTGAAACAGTGTATATGATATGATATGATTTTTGTAAAAAAGCTTCACTACACTAGAACAGGCAAGTATAATATATAATGTAATATTAATGATGGTAATTATAAGTGAGTGTTATTTTCTTCTTAGTAAATATGTGTATTTTCAAAATTTTCTAAAGTAAAAATGTCTAATATTTTTAAATAAGAAAATTAAGACTACCAATATCCATTATGCTATTATTGGTTTTTATTTTTTTTATTTTGAAAATACCTGTTTTTGCAAAAGTTCAGACATTATGTGTTCTGTTTTATGCTTCCTGGCCTCCAAGTTCTACCTCCTAGGGTTTATTACTACTATTTGCAGTATATGTGCACTGTATATACACCTGACAAATCCATCACCTCCAAAGAAATTTTCTATGTGCTCATGTGGGCAAATAATTTGATGGGACAGACAGGTTAGCCATGCTGTGGACTGATTAAGAAAATTTTTAGATGACTGCTTCACCATCGTCCTTGACTCTATAGTGAAATTGCTATTATGGGTAGATGCTCCAACCTACTCATATACTTTTCAGGTATCCCCCTAACAATAGAACACAATCTGTCCCTGCACATTCTGTTTCTGGATGATAAAATAAGCAGAATTGCGTTGGGGACCCTTCAGTTCTTTCTTTCACAATGTCTCTGCCTTTCCAGCTCCCCTCCAGGAATCCAGTACTCATATGAGTTAGTCTCTTAGGCAGGACTGTCAGTCCTACACACCTGCTTTGAGACTCCTGGGACAGCCAACAAACTACTAGTTTAGGTATTAGCTGGAATCTGTTTAAAATATGTTCACTATTACTTAACAGAGAGCCATGAGGCCCAAATAGCATAGAACATAAGAAAACGAACATTTTGTGGAGACAATAAAAAAAAAAAGTAAAAAAAAAAAAAAAAGAAAAAATCTTTGCTTTGCTTCTGTAAAATTGTGTCTCACGGTTGATGAATTGTGACAGGGTGCAATTTTGGTAAAGTTGCCAGTGTTTTTGTTTACTTAGCTATTCTTGACAATTGGGCTGTTATTTGATGGGTATCATTTCATAAAAAAGCATCATCATTCCTACGTTCAGTATTTGGCACTGCTCACTGCTGTTAGTGACTTGGCTGAAGGATGTAACATATCTGGTAGCTTCAGTTTGAAATCTCCCAGATGATTTTAGCAAAGCCAAGCAGATTTTTTTTTCTGAGCATTGATATCCTCTAGCTCTCACATTTATCTATGGAGGGTCTTTTGAGTGTCTAATGCAAAAACAAAGCACTTTGCTATCCCAATACCCACCTGCCCCAAATTCATCTGTTAGATTATGGAACCCCAAGTCTTTCTAAAAATTTAACGTTCTTAGTTCCCTGAAAATCAGGGCATTTGCCAGAGGGAGATGCTGGAACATCTTGCCAATGAAAATGATCAATTGGCTCCGAATCAGAAAAAACTTTTCTGTACATTTAATTAGTAATTGCTCTGGATTTTTCTTTATTGATCTTTATATGGAAAAGGTACTCACTGGGCTAATACAATGCCAGGTCTATGATGTAAGATGCTTTTATTATGATGATTTTGTATTAGTATAAGGAGAAACAGCTACTTATGTATTCTGAACAAGGCAGCGTACAAGCTTCCATAAACTCAGATGAAGTTCTTCATGAAAAGGAAATGTGTGTGGTCTTATGTCAGGTAATGATGATGGGTGGCACTGAGTCACACATTTCTGTCTTTTTAAAAATGGCCCTCCTATCCAAAGGCTGAGAGGTCATTCAACACTTGTAAAGCATCTATTGTATGCCAGGAACACTAGACAAGGAATGCAGACAGGAAGGAGAATAAGATCCCTATTAAGAAGCTCACATAAGGCTGGAGAGATAAAAATATATAATTTTGATATAATGAGGTTTTTATTCTATTGTAAATATAAGGACAGAACAGATCTTTCCACCTGGACAGGGTTTGAGATGTCTCCACTGAGGTGCTGAATAAGCTGGGAAAAGGAAATGGAAGGAAGCCTAAATGGCATTTTAGGCTGTGGGAATCAGGTGAACACAGCCACTATTGAAAAGTTCTACCTGGTAGAGAACAAACAATGTGCAAGACTCACCACTTGAGTAGCCTCAGAACCTAAGACAATCACATAGTTGCCAAAGGTGTATGAAAAACCCATGTTTATCTTCCCACTTTATATATCAGCTGCATTTGCCTGATTGTTTTGCTGTGCACCCCCTAAAAGTTGGGCAGTCTTTCCAGAATGCTTAATTTGTCTCTCCAGGTTTTCTCTCCCCTACTGTACTGAATTTTGGGGGCTGGGTGCAGTTGGCTTTCCTGCTCAGTGGTGGGTTTTTTTCCCTGCCATCTTTGCTGGGGGTTGTGCCAACTACAAGTTTTGCTGCTTCTTAATTAAATTCTTAATCTCTATAGGCTTATAACAGAAAGTCTTTAGTCCTAGGCTGCAAGAAAAAGGAATGTAAGAGCAGCAAATAATACACAAAATGAAACCATTCATAATTGTTTAAAAAAATGGGAAAGCTAGCAGCTGCTCAATTCCATTTATTTCTGTTATCTGCAGAATTTCTCATTGCAGGCAAGAATAATCACTGTACTCAGCAGCTTAGGGAATGCAATTTTACATAATACACAGACTCCATAAACTGCAAAATAACAGGAAATTTAGCCATATTTGAATGCAGGGAAAGACTGAGACTGAGGAAAAACAGTGTCCGAAGTTGCCTGAAAATACTAATATGTCTGAAAGACATTCAGTATTCACAGACATTTGTCCATCCCTGCATGTCTAACTGAAGATTTTATTAGCCCCAGTTCCTAGATGAGGAAACTAAAGCACTCAGCATGTTCAAGTTTATATAGAAACGCAACAGCTATAGTCAAGAACAGAATTCTGATTTTCCAGTTCCCAGGCCCATGATTTATTCCTGTGTCACACCTCATTTTTCCCATACTGTGACCTACCAGATGGCAGCCACAGCTGAAGCCAATGTCTGAGTATTCTTGTGATATGGCTCTTATTTTACATAAATGCAATGTGATACTGCCATTTCATTTATTAATATGGGTGTTATTTCTGTTGTGAACATCTCTCCCTATCCATCTTCCGGGAATATTTTTCTAGTAAGATTTAATGTCTTCTAATCCTTAACTTTCAGATGATGAAATACCTTTTCAAAAATGTTTTTTCAACTTTTTATGATAGATATTTGCCATTGTTTTCCTTTTATGGGCTTGCTTCCATGGATCTGTCAGAAAGATTTTCTGTTTATCTGTTTTATTTGTTTTAACAAATATAAGAGCTCTATATTTCGCTTTTTCAACTACTGTACCTACTTGTAGATATTTGATTGTGTGTCTTGTTACCACTTTTCCCTTCCATCCACCAACTAACCTTTCTTCCTCCTGTCCCTATCTTTATTCACCTTTTCTTTTAGCCAAACCGTCACTATGTAATGCTTACCATATGCAAGGAACTATATTGGATGCTATGCGGAAGACAAAAACTCAGGCACCAAATTCTTCATCCCATAAGCTTACAGTCTGATAGGAAAGGCAGGACACTTACTCATCCATTCATTGATTCAATTATCCACTCATTCCACACACTTTATTGAGAGCTGGTACTGTCCCAGCTAGTCACGAACTAAAGAGATGCTGCCTCATAGATTCTGTATTTGCATGAGGAGCTATTGTATTGTTGCTAGAATGACATAGGAATTGAATCCCTAGTGAATACGTAGGAGCGGCACCTCCTATGGAGACAAGAAAGGCTTTCTGAAACAAGAAATGTCTGATAGACAAAATGCCAAAACCCTTGCAGGAGTTAGCCAGGTAGAGGGAGAAGTGAAGAAGAAACAAAGGCCCTGAAGAGAAAGAAAACTTAACTGCATTTAAGAATTGAAACAAAGTTGAAAGTGTCTGTTTCTGGAGCCTGAGGGAGGAACTGTTGAGAAAAAGGCTCTAGCAGGAAAGCGCTTATGAAAAGAAGCACCTTATAGCATAGACTACTTAAGATATTAGAACTCTATTTTTTCTTCAATTATAAACTTTATTTTTTAAAACCACTTTATTGAGGTCTGATTGGTATAAAAAGCTGTACATATTTAATGTAGACAACTTAATGAGTTTGGAGCGAAGTATCCACCCATGAAATTGCCAACATCAATGCCATAAACCTGTTAATCACCTCTAAAAGTTTTCTCCTGTTTTCATTTCTTACTATTATTCATGAAAAGAACACAGCACAAGATCTACCCTCCTAGCAGATTTTTAAGTCTACTATACAGTTTTGTTAACTATAGGCACTACGTTGTATGCTAGATCTGTAGGACTCATTCATCTTGCCAAATGAAATTTTATCCTTTGACTAATATCTTTCTTCCGTTTCCTCCTCCCCCAAACCACCATCCCACTCTCTGCTTCTAGGAGTTTGACTTTTTTAGATTCTCAATGTAAGTGGATCACACAGTATTTGTTCTTCTGTGTCTGGCTTATTTCATTTAACATAATGTCCTTCAGGTTCATCCATGTTGTCCCAAATGGCAGGATTTCTTTTTTTTTTTTTTTTTTTAGGCTGAACAGTAATTCGAGTATATATATGAGTATTTTAGGGTTTCTTTTTTTAAAGCCCTTTCTGTCTCCTGGATAGAGACGCGATTAGATTAGTGGTTCCCTAAATGTTCTTTGGATCAGCAGAATGAGCATCACCTGGGATTTTGTTACAAATGCAAATTCTTGGACTCAACCCTAGAGCTACGGAATCTAAAACTATGGGAATGGGAACTCACCAATGTGTTTCATGAAAGCCTTCAGGTGATCCCAATACATGCTCAAGTTTGAGAATAGCTAGAGAAACAAGATTGGGGGAAGAGAGACTATTTAGGATGTTGGGGCAATATCCCATGTAAGATTCACATGCAAATAAATTTATTGTGAACTAGAAGATGTCATGTCAGAGGCACAGATCAACTGCCATGTTTGTCCAGGTCAGGCTGTAAGGTAGGCTTTTCAGAGGAGGGACCATTTGAGTTGATCCTGTAGCTTTAGCTCTTAATTTACCATTCCATATATTACTTTTTCTAACTATGTACATAATCATAGTTTTTTAAAAATGTTTAATTTTCACACTACTAGCTTGATATAGTGACTACTGAGTTATCCATCTTTCTAGTGAATAACTTCTCAATTAAACATTCTATCATCATGAAAAATTGTGTAGAGTCAATTGACCCTTAAACCATTATGTGCACTGTTGATAAAATTTACCCATTAAAAAAGAAATAACCTCAGGGACCATATTTGAACACGGAACATCTATTTTTAATTGCTTGTGTATATATATCCTAAAGATGATGTCTTTGACATTTACAGGAAACTCATATATGTTTGCTACAGAAATTAATTGTAATATTACTTGCACAAAGCATTATACCTATTTTCTTCTCCCTCTCTCCCTCCCTCTCTTCCTTCCTTCATCTCTTGTCTCTTTCATCTGTGACCAACTAGATTATAAACCATTAAGTTTTCCTATAAACCCTTAAGAAGCTAGTTTCTTTTGACCGTGTGGCACAGAATTGGTGCAAAAATAAAATTTATATTAAAAATTACAGGCTATTCTTCCTGTGTCGAGCCAAATGGGAACTTGCAAAGCTTGCAGAGCTTGCTTTTCTCCATGTTCACATATTTTCTAGCAGGCTTGCCAAAATAAAATCTACTCTTTGCTTTTTATTCCTCCAAATTAGCACTTATTTTAATAAACATTTCTGACATTTCTTAATACATCATTGTACTTGATTTGTTATAAGTAGCATCTGCATCATTTATTTGTAGAAATGGTAACATTGAGGTTTTAATCATCCAGGTCCAAAAAAGAAAAAATAAAAAGCCTGGAATTTCATTTTTGTGTGTGTACCATGTGTATGTGTTTAATTTTCTTTTCTTCTTGATATAAGTCTTCTTGTATAAAGTTAAGTCCAGTCTAAAATATTCAAAAAAATCCTGTAAGGATTAAGCCTAAGAAAGCTAAACAAAGAGTGAACTTTGCCAAGTCATTTAAAAAAGCCAGCTGCGTGCATCTGCTTGTTAACATGTAGCATTATTCTGAGCTGGGAATTGTGTATACACTTCACAGTATACATGGGCCATTTGTCCTGGGAACATATTTTGTGACTGCCAAAACTAAACAGAGTTAGCCAGCTCCCATGAGAGGAACATCATGGTTCTGAAATGAAGAGAAAAAACTGGAAATAGAGGACTGTTCTCCTTGTTAGGGTGGGAAAAGAACTGGAAACAGAAGAAAAAATATGAGTCACATCTGTTTACTTACAAAACTTTTAAATTTATGAATTATTGTTAAAAATGTACCATTTTTTCTTTTGGTAAATACCTTGATAAATAACGTGTTTAGGACATTAAAAATAATGAATGATATTCAGTGATGTAATATAACGCTCTATGTTCTAAAAATATATTTAGTTAAAATTTTTAATTAAAACATGGAATTGCTTGTTTATACTAAATATAGAATGAATCCTAGATTTGTTTTTATTACATATTGGTTAGGATTAGGTTCAGAGGCATACAGCAAAATGAAATAAACAACAACAGAAAAACCCAAATAGCAAAGGCTTAAATAAATAAAAGTCTAGATAAGTAGTCTGAAGTAAATTGGCTCCAGCGCTGGTGTGGCGGCTCCATTAAGTTTTCAGGGCTTCAGACTTCAAACTCCAGCCTTGGCCATCCCTCAGTTCTACTCTCCCCTTTAGTGTTGAAAGAAGCTTCTGGAACTCATTATCAAATCTCTATTCCAGACAACAGGATGGAAGAAGCAAGAAATAAAGGAGTCCCCACTTGTCCCCCCGCCATGTGCAAATATTCCCAAATCACCCTTTCCAGATGCATGTGTTTTACATAGCTGCAAACATATAGGTAATGTACTTTTTTCTTAGTTTATAATACAAATTTTTATATCTGTAATTCTCATTGCAGTTGCCCCTTTATAGTCTTTTGACTAGATGTCCATAATTACTTAACTATTTCTCTATTCTTGAACATGTTGTGGCTTCTGTTTTCTGGATCTATAAATAAAAATAAAATTAATATCTTCATGCAGAGAGGAGTTTCTTGTGTATTATTATCAAATGGGTGAATCTTAAAAGGTGGGACTATTAGAACAATGTGTATAAACACTTTTATAGTGCTTAGAACATATTGCCAAATTTTTTCGAAAAGTCTAGATCTAATTTACTATCAGCAAAGTATGACTTACTGTGTTGTACTATTTTATTATGCTCTTTAAGAGAATTAGCTGTTATAGTTTTTAAATGCTAATTCAATAGGTGAAAAATGGTGCCATGCTGTTTTTTCTGATTCTATTTATTGCTTATTATTGCAATTGTAGATTTTTCAATATATTGGTGCACTTTCTTTTGAGGGTATTGCGTGATAATATTTATACCTAATCAATGAAGTATTTTTTTTTTCCAATTTTACAGTCAATTTATATTTAAAAATATAAACTTTTTTCATATTTGATGCAAATATTTTTCTGGATGTTTTTACTACTTTTAAAATTTTACAATAATTCAAAATTTTTATATAGCTGAATGTTATTTACTTTAGCATTTCTTCTATTGCTTCTAAGCTTAAGAAGCTTAGGTATTTATAAGCCTATGTATTTATTAGCTCTTCCTCAGAGAGTTGATAAATACTTAATTTTATTTCTTCTGTGGCAATTTAGATCATATGGAATTTGTTGTATAATGTGGACTAAAATGCTTTATGTAATTGCTATTGGGCTAGCCTAGCACCCTTAAAATAATTTTAATATTCCCTGTTATTTTCTGATATACTCATCCTGCATTAAATGTTTATGTAGAATTGAGTCTATGTGGAGTTTTATAATTCCATAGTTCTTTATGACTATTCATGTATAAACACTTCACTTTCAATTACTGTTACTTAATTCTTATGTTCGTTTATCACTCAATCTTCATACATTCATTCATTCAACAAGTACTAATTGATTGTTATCTTTTAAATAGTGCTACGTATAAAACGGTTAATTCTCCTAGAATTTATATATTTTCAGATTAATAATCTAATATATAGATTGCAGTTCAAAGGCACATGACCTTGGACAAAGAATGCCATGACAAAGAAGCAAGATGTCTCAGCATTTACATATCAGTATTCCATGGGTTCTGTTTAAAAAACATGTCTCATGGTGAGAAAATGTCAATCATGGGTTTTCACTCAGTGAATGAGAATGGGAACGATGCTTGAGGAAAGAATGACGTGCTCTACTTCACGGATCACGCTGACTACATGCAGAATGTGAGCTTTTTTATTTTACTTATAAACTTGATAAATTTGGACTGATGAGCCAAGAATTCATTTCTGAGATGACAGGACTGGGTTTCTTCATCACATCTCTTAGTGATAGATGCTGCTTTTCTACTGAAAAGTGAAAAGTCGTACTACCAGTGGCCATCTTGAAGGGTTTCCTCATGGCCCTAGAAATACGTTTTTCCTTTTTGCTTGTGATAATTCTCTTGGATCATTTATTATTCCTTGCAGTTTATCCACTTTTGCTGTTGCCTACCCTTCAAATTACAGATGGCAACTCCTATAAATAGTTCCATACAGACTACCTGGAAGAAGAGAAATTTGGCTGATCATTAGAAAAAGTGAGGGATGTTGTTGTTACACTGGTAGGACAATATCATCTATAGAGTATTTGCAGAATTTATTTCAACTTAGCTAGAGAATGAAATATTTTTGCTTATTATCTTTGAGTAGACAGTGAACAAATATACCAGTAATTAATTCTTAATTTTTAAGTGAATGTTTATGTTAGAAAGTTTTTTTTTTTTTTTGTCGTTTTTTCGTGACCGGCACTCAGCCAGTGAGTGCACCGGTCATTCCTATATAGGATCCGAACCCGCGGTGGGAGCGTCGCTGCGCTCCCAGCGCAGCACTCTACCGAGTGCGCCATGGGCTCGACCCTATGTTAGAAAGTTTTTAAAAATCATAACATCCACAATTACTATAGAAAATCAGAGAATATGATTAAACAGAGATAGAAAAAAATAGGATAGTCTATAATTCAACTATTCAGAGAAAATAATCCTAAATGTTTTAGCATGTATGTATTTTAGATACCTCCCCATATGTGTATAACAATTTCTTTACATATTGTTTTTAATTTGCCATCGATCAAAATAAAACATAAGCAATCTTTCATTACCAGTAAATATATGTATTTGTAGATTGTTAGTTTAACATCATCATATCACTTTGTTATTTGAGTGAAACATGATTTATATATTTAGTGGATTGAATTATGTCCTCCCAAAACTCACTGAAGCTTAATTGTGTCCCCCAAGTTTTATGTATTAGAAAGTTGGTCCCCACTGTGACCATTAAGAGTGTGGGAAATCCTACTATGGTAATTGAAAGGTGGGGCCTTGAAGAGGTGATCAGATTGTAGGACTGCAGTAGTGAATGGATTAAAAATGGTGGTCAGGGTCGTGGTTCTGAGGGCTTTGAAAGAAGAGAGAACAGAGTTCTCTTTCTCTCTGCTGTCTCTGCTTCCACCATTATGCAATGGGAGACCCCTGGGTCACTTTCGCCACCAACAGATGGACTTTGTACTTACCAGACTCAGAAACTGTAAACAGTAAATTTTGTTTTCCTTTATAAGTCATCCAGTTCTGTGTATTTTGCTATAAGCAACAGAAAAGGACTAATACAATATACATATATAGCAATGTTTTCATGTTTATGTACTATAAATAAAACTTTAATGGAATCCTTATAAATAAATGTTTGCATACTTCTTAATATTTCCTTGGAAAATATCCCCAGAGATTAGATTTCTGGATTAAGGATTGCACACATTTTAGTGCTTTTAAAACATAGAGACAAATGGTCCTCCAAGAAAATTGGGCCAATTATAATGCAGTAATCCCAAATGCTCCTCAGCATATCATTTTGTTTAATCACTTGGAATATTTGAAGAATGGTAACTCATTTTTAAAAATTTGTATTTATTTGGTTAATATTAGGATTGAAGATAACCTCATTTTTGGCTGGATTTTTCACAAATTATAATAGTATAAGGTTTATTTAATTATTAATTAACCCCAATATTACGCCTTTTCACATCAGACAATCCATAAATGTTTACTGGAGAAGGAATGAAAACATTTGAGAATCTTGTACCAACTTAAGGGTATCATTATAAGGAATAATATTACTGGAAAGCTGTAGATCTGCCAGTTTATGTTTTAGAGATGACAGTGGCCAAAAGGATATCAGTCCAGATAATTACTGCATTGTTTAATGTCATAGAGCTAGTCAGTGAATAATTTGTAATTTAATTTAGCACAACACAACAGGGCTGTGAGTTGGAGAAACTCTCAAAAGAAATTAGAGTAGATGGAGATGAAATGAAAAGACCCAAAGATGAGAGCTAAGAATTTAAGTTAATGTGAAAATTAACCATCATCAAATGAAAAATTATGGCACATGATCACAATTTCTTTACACCGACATTTAAAAAATACATTTGGTTTTTATTAATTCCATTTTTAATTAGGTTTTCTTTATGCTGTACATTTGGTGATTTATAAATTTATTAGGTATGTGATATAGTATCTAAATGAATATGAATCATTGTAGGTGATTATAAACCAGTCTGTATTAGTATCTGATGCAATCACATTGGTATTAAAAATGACTGACTTTTAGATTATGACGCTTCAATAACGACCATATGTTGCATTTAATTCAACGTAGGTAATTGGTAATTCATTGAACCTCTGCCTTTGTATTAAAATATGGCATTGTTATCTTTAGACTAGAGGGGGGAAAAAAACAACAGAAGAAGAGAGAAAACCTGCTTCTTTAAATTCCCATGTGCCAGGTGTGTCTGCTATGCATCTAGGTTAGAAGCTCTTGCAACCACATCAGTGCATATGACAATGTAAATAGTATGCAGCTGTGAGCCCTTCCTCTATAAAAGGACAATCTTTCTTTGGGAGTAAAATGTTATAAATTCAAATTAGTTTATTCACTGTTCAATCTTAGTTTTATTTTGATATCAGTGGAAAGCAAATTTGAGAGCATTGAGAGTAATTTTGCTATTTTATCAGTTTAGTTGACTCAACGTATGCTTAACTTTAAAATCAATTTATTTCACTTAATTTAAAAGCTGATATTTGGTACATAAATTATTAAAAGCCATAGAACTATTAACTGGACACGCAGCCAGCTAAAATTTTTCTTTGAGGATAATATTATTTTTTTCTAAAGATTTTGTAAACAAGATGGAAGTAGAGTTTTGGTTCCCCCCCCCCCCCAGTTCTTTTCTTGTGCTAATATTCTATAAACTATCTAGATCTGCCTCCTGTTACATTTAAAATGCATTGCCATTTTGTTGTTGAGATAACCTGGGTCAGTCTCAATCAGATAAGGGAGATGGAATTTTCAAAAAGTTTACAGTGTCTGTTTATGGTATTAAAGTACCTTTGTGATTTCAAAACTGGATTTGCAACCTAGGTGCTACAGCCCCAGCTCATCCTGTCAATATGCTCTCACCCTTATTGAGCTGTTTGGCTGTGGGAGCTGCTAATTTATCTCCCTTTGCACAGCTGACAGTTATCAGTGTAAAGAAAGACCCTGTGTTAATTGGTGATGGTGGAGGTCAAGAAGTGGAAGATAAGGTTTGGGGGATTCGGATTCATACTGCTTTTGACACTGCAGGGTGTGCAAAATCTAAAGAATTTGCTGGCCTGGTAGATTAGCTATTTATTCACAGGAGAAATGATGGAAACCCAGCATCCTTTCCAAGAAACAGACAGCTGAGAGACAGGGTATGATTGTTCCCCACCCAGCCTTACTGAGACATGGCCTCACAGGTAAGTACCCCGCAAAGGGGATTACAGTCCTGAGTGGGCAGATGGGATCTGTTAGCCACTGCTGACACTAATAATAGAGTAAAAAGGAAAGCTGTCTCTATGCTCCTGGACAGTGGATGAGATGGGTCTGCAGGCATATCAGTCCCTACATGGATTTTTAAAGGAAGATGAGGGAGGGACATCATTACCATAACTCAGTTCAGACTCTGCCATCATCTTGGCCTAGTGGGATGTTCATTTCGGTGGTCCTTTCTCCTTTTGCTCTGCCTTGTACTCAATAACTACAAAAAATTAGTTTCCATAGACATTTTCATTTGTTTATTGTTGCTTTGCCTCCCAGGGATTTGTCACCCCTTTTCCCCTGGGTGATGGAGCCACCAAAGATTACTCAAAGCCCATTTCTTCTGAGCAGTGAGAAGCCCCCAAAAGGGGTTGATCTCCTGGAACCCTCAAGAGAGAGGCATTCCTTCCATTTGGAAAATTAACCCTGAATTGGGGTCCTCTTCCTGTATTTATTCTCTAGACCAGGAAGTTACAGGAAGAGAACATAGGTGGGGTTTTTGCAAAGCACAGTTTAACAAGTTTAACAATAGAAGCTGGTAACATTCAGTAAGACAAGCAAGGTGACCCTCCATAATGCAATTTGCAACAAAAGCTTGATTTTAGCAAACATTCTCTTCTTACAACAATTTCCCAGTATCTTTACATATCAATTAGTAACCTGTCTGTCTCTGAGCCAGCAACCTTGCTGTGTTACAATTCTTTATCTTACAGCAGAGACTATAGCCTGGGGAAAATTTCCTGTCCTTTGCAAGGTCAATATTTGAAACTGCAAGGCTTTGGAAAACCGGGCCCTGTGAAGTACATTTGCTTTATGCATACTCCACAGTTCATCCATTTTTCTTTTCCTGAACATTTATTAGCTTGCCAATTGATACTATGTAAAATTCTAGGCTTGGGGTCAAAACAATAAGATCTAATTATGCCCCAAAGACCTCAAGGTCTAGTAGAGGAAATAGACACCTAAAAACATAGCCAAAAAATAACAAGAAGATGCAGTAAGTTGTACTGACTCTAAATCAGAAATGCCTCAGTATGCTGACTAAACCCTTATATGCTGTGCTTTTGTTTTATTTCTTGGTTGACAGTGGTTCAGACTGAAGTATTAGTGGCTCCAGGTCAGTGGTGAGAGCTTCATTGGAATAGTCTACACTTCTCTGATGATTGTCTAGAACACAATTACTTGGATAATTTTATTTTTCATATTAATAATAAAGAGTTTGGAGGAGAGAGTTGAAATGTGTAATAACCACAAATGTGTAAAGAACCACGTTCTTTCTTTAATTATAGAGGAGGTGTTCCTTGCTGTGAAAGCATCCAAGTCAGAGAAGAATGGCATTTCCAGTTAGAGGAAAGGGGACGGTTGTGAATGAGGAGTAGACGGAAGTAGATGGGAGAGAATAGCAGTGAGGGGCCATGTGCATGGGAATTGTGGGTGAATGTTGGTTTCAGTCTGGGCCACAGACCCTTCAAACCTGCTGTGCAGACTGGGTCACAGACCCCTCACATGCAAGTCATGAGCTACGTAGTTGGAAAAAGATCCTGGGAGCTGTTGGCAAGGTTGACAGGCTTTATTTGGATGTGAGCTCAGCCCCCAGTGGCTCAGAGCTGTTGTCTTTTATACTAGAATCAGATAGCCAAGGAACACATGGGTGCCAGTCAGATAAGCAAGGAACACCTGGGTGCACATGTGCAGTTAATGTATTTAAAACAGACATGCTAAGTTATGGTCAGCCGGATATGAGGTGAGGGAGCCTGACCAGTCTGTTGGGCACATTTTCCTCACAGTTGGGCACAATTTTAGCTCCTGGTATAGCAATTAAACTCAGGAGATGGGGAAAATGTCTCCAGATGATTTTTTAAGTCAGGCTATAACTAAATGCCCTATAAATCCTCTGAATTTCCTCTGAAAGAAAACTCACAGTACAGATATATATTATTGTTTAGTTGTAGAACTGTGTCGAGCTAGGGTTGGGTCTGGAGCTCACAGACCCAGCCCTAGATCTACAATTGGCATAGTTGGCAGGATTCTGAGCAGGTACAGGAGCCGAAAACCCTTGGAAGAAGGAGGAAATGTGGCTACTTTTGAATATGCTCTGCCCTATGGCCACTTTCCTCTTGACTGGGACCTGGTTGCTGCTCACTGGTACTGCAAGGCATCATAGACCAAGCACTATGGCAGAAAACCCCTTGGGAGGGGGAGGAAATGTGGCTGTCCTTGAGCATGTGGCGCCTGGTGGCCACTTTTCTTCTGACCAGAGCCTGGCTGCTGCTCACTACACTGCAAACTGATCAAGACTTGCTGCAGAAAGCAGAGTTGTTGGAAGCATGGATGATTATCCTGGAGGATGACTTGCAGCGACTGGCCACTCTCACACCAGGGAAGATGACCAACCCAGTGGTGAGTTGCAGGAAACTGTGCATCTCCAGGCATGACCTGTTGCGCACAAGAAATTGAAACACGAGCAGCCTATGGGAACGGATGGGCAATCCACAGGTGACCCAGTTCACTACCTATGTCCCATATACCCGGTTGAACTGGTTGACTTGGAGAGACAGTTCAGGCAGAAACATGGGGAGACTCTGGCTGGTTGGCTGTTGCAGTTATGGGACCTAGTGGTGGATAGTGTGATGTGCTCTGGTGAGGATATGGAGAAATTGGCCTCCATTACCATATACCCGTCCCTGAGGCAGCAGCTACAGAATAGCTGCTGATATGCACAAGGGCCAGGTAATCACTCCTTGATGGACTGGGTGAGTGCAGCTGCCCGGACCATGTGGGCAAATGCTGGAGAACTTCCCAAGATTGTGAGTAAATGGCAAACATATGCTGAGTTGGTCCAAATCATTCGAGAGCTGGGAATGCAGCAGTCCATGTTTAATGTGAACACTCATGGCCCAGACGATGAGAACTTTACAGGCAGCATGAGAGTCATAGTGCTGCAAAATGCCCCATCGACGTCCTTTGGGTCACTGATGGCCATACTGGCCCCATACATTGGTCATCCTATACATAAGGTAACGACGATGATAGCCGGCTTGGGTGAAGTAGAGAATAGGAAATAAGCAAAAGGGATCCAAAAGGTGGCTAAGACCAAACCCCCAAGAAAGGCTCGGGATTTTATCCCAAAGGGACCAAGCAAGACTAGCCATAAGCAGATGTGGCTTGACTTGCTTGCAGCAGGGGTTAATAAAAAGAAAATTGACCAGCAGCCAAATGCAGCTCTGTTGCCTTGTGGCAGCAATTGCACCCTGAACAGCATTTCACTAAACTTCCGAAACAGGTAGCAAGGTATGCTCAGTGGATTTAAAGGACTTTTTGGTTGCTCCTGAGGAGGCGGATGAACTGTTCCATTTTGACTAGGGAGCAGGCCAAGGTGCTCCTCTTTTGGGAGCAGGTGAGGACCAAAGACCTCATGTTGAATTGGCAACACATTGGTCTGGGACAAATGTGCAGCATGTTTTGGCATTGGTGAATACAGGATGTGTTATTAACCTCTGATTCTCTTACAGATTTAATCCAGGCAGCTCCAATGCTGATAAGTCATTTGGTACAATGTGGGTGGGCCGTGAACACAGCTAAAGTGCAAGGACCTGGGCTGTCAGTCAAATTCCTAGGAATGGTCTGGTCAGGTAAGATGAGGGTCATCCCAGAAGCTATTCAGATAATCTGTTGGTACCAATAACCCTTCTGTCTTTTTGCCCATAGGCTGCAGGCACTGCACCAGAGTTGTGTGATAGGTGTGTCAGCCTACTGAATGTGCATTGAACTTCCCACCAGTATGACCCTAGGATTCCCATGGAGAATCACATCAATGATGACTACTAACTGGACATATGGGGCTAATACTTAAAGGGACAGAACTACAAGCCTTAAGGCATATCGAACAGACAATAGGTTATATGAATGGAAGGGTCATTTATCCTCGCTAAGGGAACATCACGGAAGACATCGTGGAAGATTCTGAACACATAGATTATACAGTGAGGGACCCTGAAGGGGTGGATTGTTGGGAAAATAGAATAGTTTAATCAGGCCTTCTTGCCTTAGGTCCAGTTGGGTGTGGTGCAGCACATTCTTTGTAAACAGTTGTGTGTGGGTGGAGTTAGTGCACATGTGCACCACCACTGCTTGGCTGTCCTTTACTGCCTCGGGCATCTGCCCTGCGTGGCCATGCTCTTGAACCTAAGGCTCCAAGGATCTTTTTCCTGGTTATTTAGCTCATAGACCTGTGTGTGAAGGGTTTGTGACCCAGTCTGAACAATGGGCTTGAGGGGTCTGTGAGCTCTAGACCCAGCCCTAGCTCTACAAACTGATATTTCCTTAAATGTGAATTAGTACAGAGATTAGGCCACAGGTCTGCTTAGCTGTGTGTGGGTTGTATGGACATTTTTAGCAGTGTTATAACAAAAATTCTTTGACCTGGTCAGTAAATTATAGTGCCTTGGGAGATCTGGGATAAGCCAATAGTCATATCCACCTGTCTTGGAAAATGTTATAAGACCATTTTTACTTAGAAGCAGTTAGGATGGCACCAGAAAGTCATAAAATAACCTGGAATGCTTACCCTAGACCCCTGCATGTGAGATGTAACCTAGTAACATTCCAAATCTATACGTCATGAACAACCAACAGAAAACCTGATGAAGTAATTAGTCAGGGCTGTCTTTCTCTCTCTTTTGATCCTTTCCTCCCCACCCTTCTTGTGATTATAAAATGCTAAGCTTTGCTGTATCCCCTTGGAACACATTTCTCAGGGTGACCTGATCTGTGTGTTTCTCGGTTACAATCATCACATTGGCTCAATAAATCCTATGCTTTATACATCTGGCCTCAATTTCTTTTAGTTCATACAGTGTGCTGCCTGGAAAGAATGGTTTGGATGTGAGGATGCCTGAGTTACACGCTAGGTTTTCTGAGCAAGACATTTTCTTTTTGGGGGGTTTATATTCTCATGAGAAGTTGGATTTTAAAACCTGTTCAAGAAGATATTAATGACTATAGACAAGGAAAAAGAATGATTGGGCCAGGACTTAGGTCAGGGCTCCTCTGGTGTAATGTGTTTAAGTTTAATCTTTTGAAATGTTCTGTAAGCACCTATCTGAGCAGGAAAGACCCAAGTGGAGTTTTTGTCCCTGTGCCCCAGAAGCTAGGAATAGCCAGCTGAACATCATTTCTCCATTATGAAATTCCAGTAGGCAGACACAATGGAAAGAGGGTAAGGGACAGCCTCTTCTAGGCATCTGGAGAGAACACAAAACAAAGGACTTGAGCCTTGTCTGCTTTACTTTGTCTTTATAACATTATTCTCATCAAATACATTTCCACTATGACACTAACAATAGCATTCTTTGTAGACACTGTACTAAGCCAGCCTGCATATTGCCATGAATACCGAAAGATTTGGGGGCTTAGCAAAAGAGACTGGTGTCAATGAGAGCCCCTGGTGTGATGGACACCATGCTAGCCACTTGTGCTCTCAGGTGCTTATCTATACCTCACTTATTCTTTCAAACTACCTACCACATGAAGAGACACATATCCATAATTTGACAGATGAGGACACAGAAAGAGTAAGAAACCAGCCTGCAGTCCCACTGCTTGTAAGGTCAGATGTGGTATAGAAACACTACATTATGACCGTCAAACTTGTATTTGTTTTATTTCATTCCATTACAGTGCTTTTCACATAATAAGGCTTCTATGTCAGTACCTGTTCATTAGGATGCTATAGGGATTAAAATTATCATGCACCTGTCAGTCAGGTATTATGGTTTGCTGATGAAATGGCACAGAATTTTTCTTTGTGAAACTATCTGAATAATTTATCATTATGCAATCATATATACAAACCACATATGCTTATTGCATAAAAATAAGATTTTCCCATCAGCCACATGTAAATTTATTTAAAAACTATCCTTGAACTTATTCCAATTTCTTACCACAGATGAACCTGCAGTTACTATTTTAAAAACCATACAATCCAGTAAATAAGATAGAGTAGTTTCTTCCACCACCAGACTTTGAGAAAGAAGAGAGAAGTATCTCTGTACTCCTCCCCTATATGACTCTAATTCTTAGCAATGTGCCTGAAATCCTGGTGATAGATATTTTGTTTTCTTAAAGGTAAAGGTGGTGGTGGGGGGGAGTGCATATATTTTATAACATGTTCTCTCTCTTAAATACATTACATTAATGTTCACTGAAAATAGATGTGTTTGGTGAATAGCTTCCTACATTAGGCCATCAGAAGAGGAGCTTTTAAGAGTGAAGGCCCTGGAGTCAGGCCGCCTGGGTTTAAATCCCAGCTCTATGATCTACCAGCTGCATGGTCTTAGGCAAGCCTGAGTGTTCCTTACCCCGTGATATGAGTTGATAAGAGAACCAATCTCATAGTGTTGTTATGATGATAAAATGACTGATGACTAAAGCACTTAGCTGAGTGATTAAAACACATTAGGTCTCAATAAATGTTTAATATTAGATTTACTAATGGCCAAGGAAATGTCTCAAACTACATTATCATAAAAGATAATATAGAAAAATGACCTCCAATCTGATCCAAAAGATCATATTCTGCCCTTATTTTCTAAGCCCCATTTCTGAAAAAGAGATCATGACAATGAGAAGAAAGAAGGGATTAAGGTATACTTCAAGGAATCATTTACTTTTTCATTATTACTGCTTTCTCTGCTTTCTTACTCAGCCTCTAAGTCCAACTAAAACCCCAAGCCTCCTCCAATCTTTTGATCAACTCAAAGTTTAATCCTTTCCATTTTAGCTGGATTTGTTCTAAGAACAGACTGTTGAATTACAGAAGACAACTCAATTTTCAAGTTAAACATGGGAATATTTGATTTTGATTTTTTTTTTTTTTTTTTTTAAATTTCTGGAGACCTTCATATTGAAATATCTTTCTGGAATTTGTGAGAGAGTAAAAAGTTATATACGAAACAAAAAGTGTCTTATCAAAAATGATGTGGAGTACATATGCTAATTAGCTTGATTGAATCTTTCTACAATACAAACATAGATCAAAACATCGCATTGAACACCATAAATACACACAATTATTATTTATCTCTTAAAAGAAAAATTGATGTGGAGGTAAGTAAAAACTCTATGAACAGAAAAAATCTACCATGCTTTTGTGTTAGATGTAAAATACTGTCATTATCTTTCTATAAGAACCTCATGTTTTGCAATGAGGAAATAAAGTACCCAAGAAAACATTTGCCTGACTAGAGGCTTTTATATAAATAAAAATATTGCCCTTTTCCTGTCTCTCTCCACCAGAGTTAAACAATGGATACTTAGAAAGGAAATGATGTCAACACCCTATTGATAAAAAACTACTCTGGAGGAAGAACATTAGAAAAAAAAAAAAAAAAGCATTTTAGCTTCTGTAGTTTGTCATGGTAATTCCATGAACAGTACTCAATTATTAAATTTAAAGCAGATTTCATTATACCCCCGTCCTGACTTGAATTTATCATGTATGTGCAGCTCTAATATTCATATATTTTAGCAAAGACAACTAGGAAATCCAAAGAAAAGGATACAAATAAATTGTCTTTGGCAGATGGAATTTATAACTTTGAATATAAGTAACTCTTGATTAAATCTTGAAATTTGACTGGCATTCCAATGCCTTTCATAGCTATCCATTCTGGGAAAGGCTATTTCAGCAGAGTTTATAGAATGATTGTGGAAAATAACTTAAAGACCATTTATCAATTTAACGATACTAAATAAATGCTTGGCAGAACATTCAGACTATGGATAAAAGAGAGTATTTGTATGAAATATGTGAAGAAATATTCTAAACTTGCCTGTGGCAAATTTGCATTATTAGAGTTAGATATGTCATCAATTAATCTCAAGGAAGTGGTTTCTCTAATGAATGTTCTAGTTCTTGCAGAATGGGCATAGGTCTAGATGACCTACTTTGCCAGTTTGGAAAACCATGGTCAAATCTCTTTTTAGTCTTTAAATTACTGTCTTGACTTCTCTGCAGATAAACTGCTTTCATGCAGGCTATTAGAGGTCTTCAAAAAGTTTGTGGAAAGATTCTTATTATCTTTTAATTGTATTTTTCCATGAACTTGTACTCCTGTAATTTGAAGAATAAGCTATTACAATAGGCTTGATACATTTTTTCATCAATATTTCTTAGTTTATTATTAACCAGATGTGGTGATGTTAGGAAGCCCTTCACTGTATCTGAGTTGAAGTATTTAAAAGTTTTCATGTAAGTACCATAACAAAGCAGATCTAATCCTGGTAGTCACTGATGTCTTCCAGATAAGACAACCACATCCTAAACTGTAACTCTGTGTAACAGTGGGAGGAGAAGGATATTGTTTAAAACAGACGGTACCATCAAATCACAAGAAGTGAAGTACCACAACTCACTACAAGTCCAAAGTGTTCAACTAGATATGAAATGGTTTTCACATTAGAACTCTATTCTTTATTGCCTGTGATATAAGAGGTCTGTTTTAGTTACAGACCAGGCAGCATGGAGGAGGACTCAGTCCCACCCCAATTTAAGAACTCAAGAAAGCAGTAAAGGTAAGACTGTTTATACTCTAGAGAGCTCCATGTGCTGTTTAACCAGATCTTTCTTTCCAGCTGTCCTAGGTTGCATGGAATCTAAAAACAAAAATAGGATGGAATATTTTTCCTTGAAATGACCTTGGAGATTGCTCAGCTGGCTCAATGCTCTCTATAGATGAAGAAACCAGGGTGAAAAATAATAATAACAGCAATAATAATACATAGTGATAACTTATTATCCATCGTAGTCTAAGTAGATTTAGTCTATTTATATAATAAATGAATGAGCAGACAAAAAGTATAAAGAAAAAAACTCTTAGTCCATGTACATTCTGAGACTAAATTCAATACATTTTCAATAATACTTCCTTGCCTTTGATCTTTTAAATTTCAGTTTAATCTGTATATAATTATTCAATGGTAGCCTCATATAAAAAAGAGAAAGAGAAAGACTTCAATATTAGGTTAGTGCCTCATTTAGTTATGGCTGTTAAGTTTCAAATCAGAAAAACAAAACTTAAAATATATCTCAATGTAATGACAGAAAAATTGGAAAAGATGAAGAACAGCTCCTAGAGAACTCTGGGACATTACTCAGGGAAGTATAAAGCTTAACTGCATTGCACCACAGTCTTTATCTTCTGAGTATTATTACTGACTTAATCAAATTTTGGTTATTAATAAGGAATCAGTGATCATGTTATTATTGTGGCAAGCCTACAATGCTGAGATTCTTAGGGCAAATTTACTGCATCTGCATTTTCAAGAGACTTTTTTATTTATCTCCAGTGATTTTGAAATTGGGGAATAAGATATCGAGAATAATTTTATCCAGAACATTTTTTTTATCTTTTCCTCAAACTATTTAGAAATACCTCTTGAATTATATAAAATTTATTTTTTAAAGTAATGCCATAACAACCTGAAAACATACATAAGTGGCATAACTTGGTATTGATTAACTGCAAAAAAAAAAAAGAAAGGAAGGAAGGAAGGAAAGAAAGAAGAAAGAAAGGGGGTCGTTTGATCTCACAATTCAAGATTCTACTTGAAATTGGAGTCGGATAAACCTGTGGTGAATTGCATTCCAGTTATTGGCCAGCACTGTGATCTTAAATGTCAATCTGTCCATAGACATAGACTGATGAGAGGTAATAATATCTCTTTGTTATGAGCATTGATTAATGTAACATATAGAGATTGCCTGACATAGTGCTACGTGGGCTGCACTGTAGAGGTTTAAAATACCGTTTTATTTACTTATTTATTTTTGTCTGCTACAGAGACTCTGTAAGAGGGAAAAGATCCTCTGATTGCATGTGCATGAACATAGACAGTGAGGACAAGGACATAGAGCATCACCCTGAGAACCCACCTGTTTTGCAGATAATGCTCATATTTGAAGACTTCTAGGAATTTACTGACAGCCACATGAACTAAGAGAAACCAACATATCTTTCAAATCGAGTAAACATTCTAAGTTTTAAACAGAACATCATGATCAATTCTTAAAAGAGAAGGGGAGATGTAACGATACACACAAAACTGGTAAGGTTGCCTCTAGGAGAGGATTGCAGAACAAGAGTGGGGGTAGACTTAAATTTCACTTTACTCTCTTTCATACCTTTTATTTTGGTACCGTGTGTGTACACATTTTTTCTTATATTTATTTTAGTTGGTATTTTAAAATAAACATACGTTGAAGAAAAATGGCATTTAAGTACGTCAACACCATGTATTCTAATCAGGTCTTCTACAGTTTGGGAAAAACTTTTACACTTCATAGGTCATTGGTTGAGAGTAGAAAGTTTGCTAAGCATATTTTTCACAGACATGCTTTTTTCTGAATCAAATCAAAGTATTCCTTATGTATTCATATACTGTAAACTATTTTTAAAATTTATACATGGAAAACTACCATTAGAAACAGCTATACAATGATAATTCAACTAAATAGAAAATATATTTTTAAACTATATACAAAGCATTTTGCTAGGCCTTGGGTGGGAAGGTACGAAGACAAAGTTATAAAAGATCCTGTAAATGTGGTTGAGATATAAAACGTGTTATATATTTTAACACATCTGTGTCCTAGATTATGGTAAGTAGAGAAGGCAGAAACACATTTAAACAACCACTATAAGACATCATGCAATAGGTTTTATAAAAGCACTGCATTAATAAGTGTGCTATGATGTGGAAGAGGGGATTTTTTTCTGTGTAAGAAAATTTGGAAAGTATTTTTGGGGAGGTGTTATATGAACTAATATCTGAAGGGTATCTATGGAATAAAGGGCCTTTAGGACAAGGTGCTGGAGAGAGCAGGGTGTGTTTGGACAGGACAGGGTCTGAGGGCACCAGAAGAAGACACTACAATGACTCTAGCTTGCAAAGAACCAAATTGGATCAGAATTTGCACATCAAGGTTGAGGACTTTGAACTTTTTTCTATAAGAAACGGAGAACATTTGTTGATTTTCCAGCCAAGTTAAAATGTTTAGATGATAACTTTGTGGCAGTATGAAGAATGGATTGGCAACTCAATGAGGAGCAACTGGGGATAGTGAGACATGAGGAGGCTGTTGGGATGGACCTGAACATGAGCCTCTTTGAAGTGAGGCACGGCTCCAGCTGCTGGAGCAAAAGCAATAACACGTGGGCTCGCCTGCAGAAATAGCTTTAAAACAGACATACCTCATGCCTCTTTCTTTTCACGTTTTTTGAATCTGGAATTTTTGTTAACGTCATGAAGAGAAACACACGCCTGGCATTATTCACTATTACTTTAAGTGAAGAGGGCGATTCAAATGCAATTGGCTCTGTTCAGTGGAGCATAACCAGAATTACACAGGAGGTCAAGGCTATTTCAATCAATAAAAAAAATTAGTTGAGATGTTGCTCCTCTGTGAGTTTCAGGAGAGCCCATTTTCAATATCCATCTTAAGGTTTGTTCCAAATAAGGATCATTTTTCCTTTGAAACTGGGTTTTGGTATAGCAAAATCCTGTGCAGTGGCTTCAGGAATAATTTGCTAAGATCAGGTTTTCCATAGCTTATGATTCTTCATGTAAATAAGATATCTTTTTTCAATTCAAGAAGCTAAGGATTACTTCTAGAATTTTTTAGAAGAGCTATACCAGTTAAGTACCTGGGGCAGGTCCTAAAAATATGCCTTTGTAGTTTAGCGAAGTTCAGGCAGAAACCCTCATTGCTGATTTGCCCACAGTGTCAAACATCAGAGGAATTTTCCAATGGGCCTTTAAAAGTGCAGTGTTCACGTTAATTAGGAAGATACCTGGGTATTTAATGTGGACCTTTCAAGTTACTGGAGCAGAGCTAGAGTAAATGACCCCTTTTAATTGGAGAAATAAAGTTAACAGTGTCACAGATGCTCCAGAAAAAGCAACGCATAATTGCAAATGGGAGGCAAGGGAAATAGCAGAAGAGAAATGTGCATCCAGGAAAATTATATCCATATATGTAGCTGTGTTTCTCTTACCGAGAGCTGTCAAAACAATGAATACTTAGTAAGGAAGAAAAAATGAAAGCTATTTTCATAATAGAATATCCACAGAATATTCATTTTCTTTAGCTGGGAATACGTTGTATTGTCAGTAGAATTTAACCAATTTCCAGTGATATGATTTTTCTGGTTATCAAGAGAGCCTTTGTATTTGAATTCTGATTTAGACTATGGGTTCTTCAGTTAATAGAAGAAACTTCTATAAATATTTTTTCAATACTTGAGTATGCTGTTACACATGTTATCTTTATAATACAGGCTATGAAAAAAATCTGAGGTCTCTTTAAGAAGTAAGTTGGTCCCAGAGGGTTTCAAAAAGAAATAGGAATAAAATAGTAGAAGCCTGAAGAGCTTATAAAAGAAAAGTACTTTAGTGTATATTAGCTTCTATGCCAATTGATTGATTTAAAGACAGGAATCTCCTAAAACAGTGGAGAAATGAGGGAAAACAAACACCTTACCAGAAAGAGACTCAGAGGTTTGAGCAAATCTGGGGGAGTAAGTAGTATTGCCTCTTTTGAAGATTTATACGTGGAGGTCACTATTTTTTTTCTATCTGAAGGCACGTGGAGCATAAGGATGTACAAATTTGGAAAGCCCTAAATTAACATTATCTTTTTATAAGTAAAACAATAAAATACAATAAGTTTTAAAAATCAATTTAAAAAAAAAAAATTGAAAATCCAGGCACAGTGAGCTAAGAGAGCTCTGAAGCTAATCAGAAGTCCTAAGGAGGCAACTTAAGGCGTTGTCTCTCATCAGCTGGGAGTGGTACTTAAAAGCTTCTCCCACTTAGAGAACGCTTTCTGTGAGGGCTGTTTCCATCAAGGTTGTAAAAGCACCAAAGCAGTTACGATGGGAACCCATATTGTGTGTATGAGTGATTTGAATTTAGAAAAATGCCCCGAATGAGTTAGAAAAAGATTTATATTTGCCATACTGGTAAGAATGAAAGCTTACTTAAAATTTTTCCTTCTTTGAAATCTGTTGTCAGTATTAGCATTTATAATATATAAGTAATATGGGTAAATGTTAACTGCTGTTTTGTTATTTTAACAAAGACGTTGGATGGGTAAGAAAAAATTTAAATGGCTAAAATTAACCAATGATGCATGAAAACTGTTCAGTAACCCCTTTTATCTGGTGGCAGCCACCTGTATGATGCCTATAGAACTTATGTAAAAACTTGCTTAGCCTAATAAACTCTAATTTATGGAGGGAGGGTAGAATAATAAGGCATTATTCTGGACACGTGTAAGAAATGGTAGTTGTAGCTATTCCATATCTCCAAAGTATGACAAAGTCTGAATTCTAAATTCGGCCATCTCAAGTATTTCATCAAGCCGTAACTTAAACTGCAGGGTTTATCTCTTTGCTTTTAAAGGATTATTTTAAACTAAGGGCCTACAGCCATTCTACAATAATCCTATTTGTTCAGGACACATCATGTATAATACTACCTCACTTTCCTTCCAAGTCCTTTATGCTGGTATTATGTTACTAACCCTCTAAGCATTCCTGTAAGGCATGTATCAATGGTCCCATATTACTGTTGAAAATGTTAAACCACAGAGAAGTTGAAAGCCTGTCCTAAGTTAAAACATATAATATATATTTTGCATATTATTTGTGATGGGTATTTGTTTTACTTTTCTTACTTAGCCAAGAAGCATAACCAAAGAGACCAAAGAGAAGGGACAGTAGGCAACTGAATTTATTACCATCACTTAATAGATGGCAAAACTGAATCTCCACAAATTTCTAAACTATTCGCTTGGATTTAATTTGCCAGGCTTTAAAGACACCGAACAGAGTTGCCATATGAAGAACAACTATTTAAATGTTCTTCCTCTTGGTAGATGCTGATTAAAATGAAGAGGGAAAAATATAAACAAACCTTTATATTTGATAACAACACTTAATTTGAAATAAACATATGATATTTTTAGAAAAAATATGCAGTCTTCTTAGGAAATTAAGTTGAATTATTTTTGTTTCCTATCATGCAGGGCTGAATTCAGGTTTTCCAGCTATGGAGAATTATACAATTATGGGTCTTAAAGAAAAAGAATATAATATTACAAATTCAAAATTAGCTATATGTAAATATTTATTGAGAAAAAGAAAAAATCACAACAAATGTCAAGTTTTTCCAAGGTTACAAATACAATAAGCAATAGTTTTATTTATTTATTGTCTATCCCTAATTTTTTCTGTGTAATCTTTTATATTACAGTAATTTTGTAATATTTTCCATAGAAGGAATAGGAAGGTCATTTAGTCTTTGCTTTAGCATAGTTGAATGAAGATTTTTTTTTTTTACAGTTTAGAAAAGTTTCTCTTAGCTCCACAAATTGTTATTGATAGATAATGTTATACAGGATTGCGATACAATATATGGAAAAATCTCTACCAAATGTTTTTCATATAAGACCTTATGATTTCAGAGTGTTCCAAGGTTTCTTGTGCAGTGACTAACCCTAAACGCTCTTTGAATGAGCATGATTGATGAGAATAAAAGGATCTCTGACTCTGTTTCTTTGAGTCAAGGAGCATTAGTAGGGTTCCTGGAAGCTTTCCCTGCATCTAGACAGTTAGCGATTACTTACCTATGTACTGATGTGATGGTGTACCACATAAATGCATCCCACTAAACCCAAACTAAAAGTATAATCAGCTTAACTTCTCTTTAGCCAAATTCCAAACATGTTTGTGGACACTCTGATAACCCCTGACACTAGGGGAAGCTGGGATGGAAAGAAACAGGAGTCTTAAACATTTGTGGTTAAAATGTTTTGCCATTGCAAATTGCACAAAAATTATTATGACCTTTTAAACATTGCTAGGCCTCCTTTGAGGGAGGAACCCATGTACATTAAAGACATGGTGAATTCATCTCTGCTAAGTTTAACAAACTAATGAAGCTATGGATTTATGTAAAATGTATACTACTAATATAGGTAGAAATTAAGATATATCCTAATAGGCATTCTTTTGCTACACAGTAAATAAATAATGATGTGAGCTGATTCCAGTAACATATGTATTATAGTGATATAGAGTATGAATGCTAACACTGATAACACTAAGATTTTTATGAAGGTGCAGTGACATTTTAAAAGTTTAGTGGATTCTAATGTAATGATAAGTCCCCCAAATTTAACAATATCCTCAAAGGCATTACCAACAGCAGGGGCTGAGGAGGAAATGGCTGAATAACTAATAAAATATTTAAGTGTTTGACTAGCATAATGAGAAATCTGAGCACTTTTCTGAATGTGAAGGTAATGCTGAGATTGTAAAATAAATAAATAAATAAATAAATAAATGTACAAACAAACCATCAAAGGGCTAAATATATAAGCCAATATTGTTCAAGGACGTCTGAGAAAAAGATATCATATGCTGCTTGGTATGTACTTGGTGAAATCTTTTTGGTTGTCATTTATAAATAATAGCTTCCACGAGATGGAAAATATAACGTGTTTAATAACACAGTGGCCTGAAAATCACTACCTCAAAAGGTTTTGCTCATTGTTTTGTGTGACATGAATATAAACATAAAAATAGGTCGGATCACTATTTTTTCTAAATACCCTTTTCATTTTATACTAATATATGTGCTAGATTCTGAGAGGTCATTTTCAGCCAGCACTCTCACTAATAATTTTTTTTTTTGCTTGTTGCTTATTAAAAGAGTAGTGAACAAGACTGTTAAGCAATAATTACTCGATTTTCTCAGTGATTATTTTCTTATTTTGGTTTATTCCCCTCAAAACCTCTGTTATTTTATCTCTGCTCTACTTACCTCAGACCCTAGGCACTGCAATGTCGAGAGATCTCTTACTGCAAAGACGACACCAGCTTTGGAATCAAACAGACCAGGTGCTGAATCTGCCGGACTGTGACCAAGGACAAGTTACCTCACATCTCCGACCTTCTGCGTCAGTGTCAGGTAAACTCGATTTCAAAGGGGCTAAAATAAGAATGCATGTGGCCAGCACAGTGCTTTCTACACAGCAAGTGCCAACTCAATGAATGAATAAATAAATGAACTTATGTGACTTTTTTTTTCTGTTTATATGATAAATTAAAGTCATATAGGATACACTGATCTACACAGTTGTACCATTTTTTGTGATATGGAAATGACACTTATTCATTGTAGCTCTGCAGATTTAGTGAGATCCATTTTCAAAAGTTTCTCCTGTAAAACTCAATGCAATATAGTCTTCAGCAGATCAAAATATTGAAGCAAAACTCTGCCCACCTCCTTCTTTCTGTCTCGATCTCTTTTTCTCTTTTTCATTTAGGAGAAAAAGGAGAGAAGGGAAAGGAGGGACATAAAAACAGAGACATAAAAAACTTTTCACAATTAAGAAAGCAGTTAGAAGGCTTTATTTTATCTTATTTGCCAAACTCTGGACTTATAATAAGGAAAAGAAGTGCTGTTCTTTCAATTTATTCCCCCATTAGTTGCCAGGGGTAACATAATGTGAGAAACGAACAGGAAATCTGTGGGGCACAGGCTTGCTGTCATCTCCTAATTCTTCTTTCCATGCCACATGTTTACAAACATGCTGTGTTCCCCTTCACAAAAGCAGACACAGACACGCACCGACTTCAGGCTTTTTGTTGTCCGTGAAATGGTTTTATTGAAGAGGCTTGCTGTCAATTCTCAGACAATGCCGGGGGGACGGGGGGTGGTGTCAGCTATGACTGTAAGCTAGCTTGGGCCTCTTTGGGCTCATAAATATATATACATTTAAGATGGATAGACACTCAAGATTAGAATTTGTTATGGATAAAGAAACTTGGTTGCAATGGCTGAGCCAGAAGAAACTGAAATTTAATGTTAGTATCTTTGTTTCTCAAGGTCCTGCTGTGGTGCATAAGGGGGGATTTAGTCACAGAAGTCAGTATGGTAATAAAGGACAGCTTTGTTGAATGTCTGCTAGTCCTGTGACCAGTTACTATGACTTTCACAACAATGACAAAATTCCTCCTACAACCTGGAAGGATCGACACTGTGAGATTTTTAAATATTTTCTTTAAATATTTTTAAATATTTAAAGGAATAAATATTTTTAAATATTTTCTTCCCTTAGGCACCCCTGATTCAGGAATAAAGAGTGAGTGGCACATACATGCAAAATTAAATCCCACATTCTCTGCCTCAGTGTTGTCCCTTTGCAGTGCAGTCAGTTAGTTAAATACTTATTAGAAGACCCTCTACAGATGCTTCTAGGAGGGCCAATAAATTACTTTTTGTTTCTCGATCCCAAGCACCCCCACAGAGGTATCTTCTGTGCTGCTCAGGGCTCTACTCCTCAGCAATTGTGCGGTTTTGCGCAGATCTGGTACTGGTACTCCACATCTGGTACTCCCAGAGGGGTTTCTAATGTCTGTGTATAGATTTGGGGTGGAGGTGAAGGTTTTTACTCCTCAGTATCAGAGTGTGGGAGTGGGGTCTGGCAGCTGGTAGGGAAGGCTGCTGCATGGGGGGCCTTACACAGAATGGGAAGCTGCCATGAGAGAGGTATTTCAGGGACAACAACGAGACTGAAATTAAACATTTTCTCGCTGCCAACAGTTGTTCAATTCTTTGACTGAAGACTTTATCTTTAGTGCCTGTATTTACTCAACAAACATATGTTGAACTTATATGCCAGGCACTGCTCTAGATGCTGAAGACATATCTCTGAGCAAAGCAGACAAGGTCTCTGTTCCTAAGAAGCATAATCCAAATCTAATGACTTGAGCAACAAGGAATTTGAGTTTTTCAGTAAGTAATATCTTATTCGGAATGAATTTATCAGCTTCTTTTCTTTAGAGAAGGTTTTAGGATTGGTATAAGAGAGAAATTCAGGAGTTAAGTTCTAAAATCATCTCTTGGTATTTGAGGTGTGTGTGTGTGTGTGTGTGTGTGTGTGTGTGTGTGTGTTTATGGAAAAGGGAGATTTGGGGTCTAGAGATAAATCCTTCCTTACTTGTCATTCTTATCTGACAAGAACCAAGCACAATAAAAACGTTGGTTGACTTTGGACTTTAGTGAAGTTGAATAAAGCAGAACATCGAAGATGGCAAAACTAAACAGATGTCTAGAGTCCACAGACACTTTAGAAAAGAAATATAAGACTCTTACTGAGAAAAGAGCAAGAGACAAATTCGCTTCCCGGCTACCTCTCAAATCAACCCTCAGCAATTCCCTTCTATCAGGAATTAGGTAGACTGTTCATATCTCAGATGGTTTATATCTCAAACTTGCTTTCTTGTAGTGAAAAGTGAAAATCCAGCAGAAAGCCTCAAAACTCTAAATGTCCAGATGCAGGAGGAGTTCATTTATCTCTGCCTGTGTTCTTTCCCTTCACTCTCATGAATTACATTTACATAAGGAGAGAAAAAAAGATTCTTTTGTTTTTCAATGTAGGGCTGAACTGTTTTTGTCCAATTATTTAACACTAAAAAAATTTTCTCCAAAAAGTTATACATTAAATATCTAGCCAAAAAAAAGTATTTCTGAGCAAAAATAACTAATATATTATATAGAAAATGTTTTAGTGTTTTTTTTTTTTTAGAACACAAAGAATGGACTTTGCCGCCGAAGTTTTAGATCAGAACTAAGGAAAATCGATCCTCCTTTTACACATATTTTTTGTACCTTGCATTTTGGCATTTCATCAAATAAAGGCTTGAATGGTTTTTTGCTTCATGTTGATATATCATGACTGTTGATGAGAAAGTATCCCTTTTAGAGATTTTAAGTGCCCCCAAATGGGTCATGACTATCTACTTCCTTTGCATTCCCCATAGCTGCTAGTACCTAGTGAACAGTCCACATTTGCTGAGTGGATCTAATGGGTAAATGGAATAACTTTTGTGAAGTCCATCTGAAGACGGGACAATCTACTAGGTCTACAGAACTGTATGCTTCTTCTAAATTAAGATTTCCTGGGTTATAATCTTTGATCTCAGACATTTTAGCCAAGCATAATTACCTGAATCCCATACCTATAGTCAACTAAACTTATCAAATAAACCTTAAAGAAATCCAGCCAGTGTTCTAGTAATCAATTCTTTAGGAATGTAAAAAATACGTAATGTATACATTTTCCAGCTGTTCCCTTTTTGGAACGGGAGGTTTAAGTGAGTGGGTGTAAAAGGAAATAAAGCGCCATTGTGAAACTTTAGGCTTAATACTGTGAAGAAATAATTTATAACAAATAAATAACTAGAATACGAGCCATCCTTTTGTATTCCAAAGAAAATGACTTGGAAAGGTTATGAATAAAGAATACCCACCAAAGCAGAAAAACTCAAGAGAAAGCAAGCTTCACAATTTTAATAACAATGCACATGTTTTTATGTTGGCTTGTAGTTTCTCTGCAGATGTTACTTTGAAAGTTTGGACTTCTGCTAGATCTCAGCATAGAACACGTCGTTGGTCCAATCACTGGGACTTGGGTTAGGGAGGGACAGCTGGAAATAACTTCTGGAGATGGATCTTTATGTTTTCCCAAGGTGAATGTAACTTTTTTTGTTTTGATATAGGAAAGGTCTTTTGTAAGTCAACCCACTGTACTAAAATTATGGTATAAATCTGCTTGAGTGTTCTCCAGGGAAGGAGTAGAACAGGCAGAATTAAGTTGACATGCTGTTTCCTCTACCTGCACCTGACATTTACTGAATTCAGCTCATATCCTATTGAGTTTATTGCTGGATCCATGTAGATCCAAAATCGTATAAAAAATTGGTTATTGCACACAAATGAAATGGTTTGCATTTTCCCTACATATATGTTTCATCACTTCAATGGAACCAATTGTTATCACAGAATCGTTTCCGTTTCTTATACGGTAAACGGATATTAATTGAAGAAATGTAGTAGGGAACAAAAAAAATTGATAAAAAAAGTATTTCCAGAAAGGAAACGGCTGTCACCCTACAAATTCATGGGCTATCTTCCCATGTGGAGTTCCGATCAATGGGTCATTATGATGGGAGTCTTAGTCATATTCTCTGTTGTTGCTGCTACTTAACTTCACATCTAGTACTACTGATGTCATGAATAACAAAACAACAACAAAAATAAAACCAGATGAACAACCAAAGAAAAACTGACAAGATTTTCACTCAAAAGTTAGTAAATCAAAAGTTTGATTTACTAACTATGAAATCATAGGCAAGGTTTGTCATATCAGTTTTCTCATTTTTATAGAAGAAGACAGGATGCTGATAGGTATCCTTTATAGCTCAAAGGAAATTTTGTTTATATTACTAATGAGAAAAAAAATTAAAAACAAATTGGTATACACCTGTAAAATATTGTTTATTATTTGTTACATGTAGTTAGTAGAATAAATATGAACTTTACAATTTTAAATATTAGAGTTGTACTTGCTCTCTTTCTAGAACAACATAATCTTCTGATACTAATTAAGTCACTTAAATCTGGCATTTTACAGTATATTTCCAAAGTAGAAGACGACTAAAGAGTATATCCTATAATTTCAGAAACATTATTGCTATTATGCTTTTCTAAAGTGTCATTTAAATTATTTTTGGTTGGGTTTAAATATGTTTACATTTTGTATTCTTTCTCATTCCATAAATTCCTCTTCATGTGGAGGCTTTTCTGAAAAAACTGTGTATAACTTTTATATATGTATAGAGTGTTCTCATCTTTGTCAATTCACATAATGCTTGCTAAAACCCTCATAAAGGAGAGAGTTGTTCTGGGTTGAATTGTGTCATCCCTCACCCCCAACAAAGATATGTTAAAATCCTAACCCCCAGTACCTCAGAAAGTAACCTTATTTGGAACTAAGGTCATTGCAGATGTAATTAGTTAAGGTGAGGTTACAATTAGTCCGTTATGACTGGTGTCCTTATAAGAAGATGACCGTGTGAAGACAGAGACATACAGAGAGAATGCCATGTGACAACAAATTCAGAGGCTGGAATTGTACAGCTGCAGACCAAGGAGCACCAATGATTGCAGACAAACCACCAGAAGCTAGGAAGAAAGAAGGACTTTCCTACAGGTTTCAGAGGGAGCATAACCCTGTCAATACCTTCATTTCAGACTTCTAGTCTTCAGGACTAAGAGAAAATAACTCTCTGTTGTCTTAAGCTACCCAGTTTGTGGTAGGTACTTTGTTATGTCACCCCTAGGAACTAATACATGCATCCAGAATGCCAAGTGTGTATCACGCACCAAGAATTCTCACAAGTCCATTCAGTATTTCCTAGCCTTATGTATATTTTACAGATTAAGAAATTGAGGCTCAGAGAGAGAAATTAGTTGGCCCAAGTTTGCACACCTGCTATATGGAAGAATTTCATCAAAATTGGTTTTTATTCCTGAACCTGAGCACAGGAATCATTAGTTCAACTTTGAAGATAAGAAAATTGAGAGTCATTTCACCTTATCTTTTTGAAGCTAGATGCATTCATTTCCTGTGGTATTTCTCCAGTAGCTATTGATCCAAATATTTTCTTTGTTACTTTTTGCTTTCTCTAAGTAGACCACATGCCCCTCATTTACGGAACCCCAAACTGAGTGGGTAAACCTGATAAGACTATGATCAGTGTGGCATTTAGAGAGAGGATGCCTCTGCTGTTCATACATACTTTAATAATTTTAGCACTTTTTTGGGCCATTCTTGAACAGTGGATGAGTTTAATGCCTGTTTTTAAATGATACTAACAGTTTTTATAATTATAATAATAACTATCATTTACTGAGCACTACTAAGTATAAGATATTCTAGTAGGTTCTTATGACTTTATCTAAATCTAGCAAAACTCCTTCAAGATCATTCTTATTGTATTATTTTTGATGTAAGGAAAAAAAACCCCTCAATTTTCAATTCTTCCCCAAGGTTAAATAGTAGCAAGTGACCCAGCAAAGATTCAGGTCAAGTTCAGTACGATTCTAAAACCCAGGCTTAATACTCGAATCCTCCCCTTCCTAGGTGATATTCCTGTCCCTGTGCTATTGATTAGATGAGATACACATGGAAAATTCCTTAGAGCAGTGTATGGCTAATAGAACGCTCTTAACATTTGTTAATTAATATTAGTACTCCTCACATGGTAGTTGCTTAATAATAATAATTCCATTGGTAATTATAAGGTAGAGGCAATTACCACAATGATTTTCAATAAAAATATTTTTTAAAAACGTAAGTAATAGGTAATTTTTAATAAGATTCTAGGGTTGTAGGACAGCAAAATCTATTTGTAAGAAAATGTTGAAAGAACCCTTTCCATGTAATATGACTAAAATGGTATTTTTATTATTTTGAAAAAAATCACTTCACAAAAAAATCATCTCAGTTAATATCACAAAAAAGAGTGTCCAACTATGCATCATTATGGCCAGTCTTAGAAGCCCATTCTTCTTTTTTCCTTAAAAATTAATAAAAACTCTTAGGAATTTTTGTTGTCAGAAACTGAATAGTTTAGAATTTCAAGATGCAAATCATTTTTTCACATATACGCCAACAATTTCAAAACAGTCTAGTTATTCTCATATAAGGTGCTTCTTATGTTTACGGGGTCTCTTGTCCCCTGCTGTAGCATTTCTCTAGATTGATAACTAAATGTGCAGATTCTTTTCTTTTTTAATTTAACATGAATCCTTTTAAAAGTCAGCTCCAGATTCAAAATTACAGCCACTTGACATCTTTATATTGATATTGAAAGGAAGTGTCTGTCAGGGAGATGTGAACCAACTTTGCAAATCAAAGTCTACATCAGTTTCTGAACAGAGAGAAATGTGATAAATCCATATTTTGTCCCAACACTGACCCTTGGGATCCAAACTTCAAGAATATAGGATAACTTTAACATTCCCCTTAACATTAGATCTAATAGAGAAGGTTTAGTGACCTTGTCATTTATAATGAGACTTTGTAAGACTCCAAGTGATAAGAAAGGTCCATCTTTAGTGAAACAGGAGGACAGTTGTAAAAGCAGCATGTGATAGAAGGCACTCAACTATGTGGGACTTCTCTAGCATCTCAGTTCTAGGGAAGAATAATTAGGAAACTGAAAATTCAAAATTGTTCCCCTTAAAACTTTTAATGCTTGCATATGTCTTGGAAATTATTTGTACATACCCAGAGATACACCTGCCTCAGTTTGAAGACCACTGTATCAGAGGACTAGACAATCAACTTTCAATGATCATAGATGAAATTGTCATTTTGAAACTATATATAAACTTAGGGTCAGATCCTATTTCTACTAATTTATTGCGATAATTAAGGCAAGTAACTTAATTTCTTTATTCCTAAATTTCCTTATTTATAATATGGAAGTAAGGGTTCACATCTTGTAAGATTTTTGCTAGTATAAGAAAAAATTAGTAGAAAATGCCTTCCTGTGCTTGTTACGTGGCAGTGCTCATTAAAAGATAATAGTTAATTTTATTAGTATTATAAAGGCCACAAAGCCTTTTTGTATGAAAAAATAGAAGAATAGATTAATAAATAGAGATTAAATAGGATGCATTATTACTCATGCATTAAGCCAGGCAGATTTTCACATTGATAGATTACTAAATTGTACAGGAGAGATTCATAAGTAAGAGAAATTAATCTACCCAATTTCTTTTCATGCGTGAAAATATCGAGTTGACAACATTAACTTTCTTTTTCTCTTCTCATTGAATGATTAGCTATGCTAATATAGGACCTCAGTAGAAGTTGTATGGCAATGTCTTTCAAAAGGAAAATAAATATGTTAATGGTTGTGAAATCAACTTATTGGGTTATGACAACATTTTTTAAAGTAAAATAAAAGAAAAAAACATATCAGAGTGCATTGATCATGGTAAAGATCAGTATTTGTTTCATAAAACATATACAGTAGTCCCCCCTTATCCTCAGGGGATACGTTCCAGTACCCCCAGTGGATGCCTGCAATGGCTGATTGTACCGAACCTTATATATATATAATGCTTTATGCTGTACATACATACTTATGATAAAGTTTAGTTTCTAAATTAGACATAGAAAGAGATTAACAATAACTAATAATAAAATTGGAAAATTATAACAATATGCCAGCATCACTACTCTTGCTCTTGGAGGCCATTATTGAAAACACTCACTGCTATACTGTGACAGTCCATCTGATAACTGAGATGGCTACAAAGTGACCGATGGGTGGGCAGCATAGGCAGCATGGAGACACTGGACAAATGGGTGACTCACATCCTGGGTTAGATGGCGTGAAATTTCATCACACTACTCAGAATAGCCTGCAATTTAAAACTTATGCATTATTTATTTCCAGAATTTCCATTTGATAGTTTTGGACTGCTGTTGACCACAGGTAACTGAAACTGCAGAAAGCAAAATAATGGATAAGGGGGGACTACTATATATTGATTATGTCTGAATATAACAAGATAAATGTATTTGTTGCTATAATTTTCAGTTAGAATAATCAAAGAACACAGTTTACAATGGTCTCTGCCAAGGAAGCCTAGGTAGAGTCACAGAGTATATGGTATAGATTCTCTTGCCCCAAAATCAGGGGACTTCCTCTGTGACTCTGACATAATGCTTACATAGTTTACATGGGCCTCAAGATTGTCAATTAAGGTTGCTACACATTTATATATATATAAACAAACCTACAAATATGTGATGCCAGAACATTTACAAAATGTTTACATTTCCAGTATCTCATTTCAGTAGCCCCCAAAACATGCTATGTGGATCTGGCATGTATTTCATGCAAGGGAATAAATTCTAATGGTAAGTGACTTCTGTGGGGCCACTCAATAAATCAATAATCATGATAGGACCAGAACTGGAAGCCAGACCTCTTGACTTCTAATGTAGACTTTTTCATATCAGTAGGTCTCAAATACTGGTCACCTAAAGAATTATTTGGGTAGTTTATTAAAAACATAGAAAGCTAGGCACTTTTAGGGAAGAATTCAAGAAGCTAAATTTTAAACATCTCCCTGTAAGTTCTTAAACAATATAAATTACTAAAACTATAGTCTCGGGGAAATACACTAGTCACTCAGTTAGGGTCTTAGGAAATAGTAATGAAGAAGGTAATTTTTAAGGGATGTAAGAGGAAGAAGAAAAGAAAAAAACTGCATTTTTTGCCTTAACAACTTGGAAGCATGAATTGAAATGTAAGCTAGCAATTGTTCACCCACTGATTTTAAGTTTTTTAAAAAAATTTTGTGTCAAAACATGAAAACGTAAAAGTGGCTGAAAGAAACGAGTGCCTTAAATTGTAAGAGGTTCATTCTCTGAACAGAGTTGCAACTCTTATATAAGCTTGTGCCTTGAAACAATGTCAAGTGATTGTAGGCCATATGAAATTTAATTTTAAGGACCCCTCTAGCAATGGACCTCTCAGTCAAGAGGTTGCATAAGCTTCGGTGCATATTCCCTCTATATTCTCTAAACGGAGCTTATTGCAACTGTCTGTGAGTCTGTCAAACTGAGTTTAAGCAGCAGATGTTCTTTGTCTTCCACTCAAATTCCCTGCTCCCAGTACTCACTTAGCCTCAACTCTTCATCCCCATGACATTCCATAATTTTAGAAACTGGGCACACATAAGAGACTTATGCTAGATTTAGGCCCTTTTTAGCAGAATTTTTTTTCCTTTTGATTACGGAGGATTTTCACAGATGTTCAGCTCTTAACTCACTTCTTGCTTCTGAAATCTCACTGCTCGTTCAACTGCACATTCATCTATTAACTTAAAGTCACTTCAATTTTCTAACAAAGAACACACTTCAAGTCTTCTCTTTCTCCTCTTACCAACTTGTCCCAACTTTCTCTTACCATACAAGTGCACGTTTATGGAAAAACACAGAGTAGGGATTCTGATCTTGGTGCAGTTACTAATTAGCTGAGTGCTCTTGCTCAGATTTTCAAATCATCATGCCTTAATTTCTATATCTGAAAAATAACGTGTTGACAATAAAAGGATTTCAAAATCTCTTCCAATGTTAAAAATCCATGATCCTCAGATTAGAAGCTAACAGTTTTATGCTGGAAGGTTACAGTTGACTTTTTAAAATTGTTTGCTTCTATATTACGTAATGTAGACTTAAGAAAGTATCAAACACTATATACAGCATGTGAGATAAATTGACGGTTTGTTAGAGGGATAAATAGTTGGACAAATATGTGGGAAAGCAAGTGAAGTAAAATGTTAGTGGTAGGTGGCAGGTATACAGGTCCTCACTGTAAAATTATTTCAATTTTTCTCTATGTTTGAAAGTTTTCACAGTAAATGGTTGAAAAATGCTATTGTTTACATGTATGCTACATGTATGTAACTAAATCCAAATACTACAGCTACTCATATTTAGGATTCTTTAAAATAATTGTGCGCATATACCCTTTAAAACGTGTCTTTCCTGATTTGCCCAGCATTGCAGACTGCAATTTTTATTCCTTAGGCTTTGCTCTGTATTTCCAAGGGATTTGGAGCATTCCATGGTAATTTCAGAGCATGTCAAATTCATTGCAGCTGCAAAACAGCTGGTGCAGGCAGCTCACAGTGGCACTTTTAAATGTGGTCCAAATTGATTAAAAACTTGTGATGACTATAAACTTTATTTTAGTGTTTTATGATGTTGGGAATTATATGGGAAATAATATGATATTATATTGCTCAGTGATTCCTAGCATTAAAAGAATAATTCAGCAGCCCATTGGAGCTTGATTATTTCATATGATGCCTCCTCCTTGATTTATTTTTTATAGTATATACATATCATTTAAGTTCAAGTGAACTTAATAAAATATTGTTTTGTGAATTGTAGCATTTTGTTGCCTGATTGAGAAGGCAGAGAGAGAAAGGGGCATTCTCTGCACTGTTACATTGAACATGGTACAACTTTATTACACGGAAGTTCTGGAGAACAGCCTTGCCTTGCCACATCGAAAACAACATTTTAGGTGCAGTGGAAATATTAGCATTTTCCTGGTTTCATGGCCTCCCAACAGTAACGGTAGTGGCACTATCTGAGGAGGCTAAACTGTGGACATGGTAATAGCCAGATAGAGCGGCTAGTCCGCACAGTAGAGGTAGAAATGCCAAGCAGGATTAGAGGGGATGCCCAGGACCAGAGCAGAGCCTGGAAGATACAGTGTGACCCAGCACAGCGTGGCCATAACTGGAGGGCAGAAAAATTGGGCTGATGCTATGACTCAGCTGAAAAGACCTGTTTACATTTCAGTGAAGCATCTCTGGAAACATGCTTGATGTAGCTGGAGGTTGTAAGAATGGAGTGTGTGGAATATCAGGTGAAACTAAGAACCAATAATACACATCATATGCACACACATGCTCCAAATGTGCCTCTGACTATATTTTTAATATTTACAACCAATTCCTTTTTATTTGGAAATTGGTGAAATACATGGGTCATTAGTGGATAGGCCCTTGACTAAGGCAAAAGCTTATTCACTCTTCACCTTGGTTCTCTGTGTCTCCCACCTACTCTGTGTGTTTCTGTGTGCCCATTGAGTCTACACCTCACACTTGTCCCTGGCAGTCCACACAAGACCGTAATTCCTTGTTTTATACTTACGATTTCTTGCTGATAGTTCAGCTTCTTCAAATGTAAAGTTCATTCAGGTAGACAGATTTTATGTAAGTGTTTTTCTTGCTCTGGCTATTGGATTTCCATTTGCTACTCCTGGATATGTGCATTGCAAGAACTATAGGAGGTCTGGTATCCTTGAATATCAAATTGTTCTGCACCCCAAAACTTCTCCTCTTATTAATGTCTTCTATGCAGTGGGAAAGGGTTACTAGTTGTCTATGGCTTTAGTACATTAAAATGACTTATTTGGAGCTGATCATTGTCTGATCTTTAAAACACCTTCCACTCTTCCAATTATAGCATCTACAGTTGAAAAGTATCTAATTGCAACAAAATGGTGTCTCACTACAGCTCACTTTTATCAGTTCAAATCTTCTCTCAAAAATGATCTTTTTGAGAAGCAAGACCTTCCATAGTTACCATATGTAAAATTGCATCCACAAGCACACAATCTTGCTCTACTTTTACTCCTTATCAACTCATATAGTTTTGCTTATTTATATAGTTTATTTTATATCTCATCCAGTAGAATATAAGTTGAATGAAGACAAAAATTTGGTTTGTATTTTTCACTGTTGTGGGCTCAGAACTCAGCACATTTCTCAGTACGTAGTTGTTGCTTGACAATTATTTGATGAATGAATCAATTTGTTAAATGGGAGAATTGATCATCTTTTGGTGAAGTGGGGTCTTTATTTTCTTTAGACTTTCAGGATGGCAATAAGCCAGAGATAAAATGGACCAAGTCTACCACTCACTGGATAGGTGTTGAGTAAGAGTTTTGCAAAAGTTAGGCATAGAAGAAAAATACAAATATGGTAATTAGTAACCAAGATATAAATGCATGTTAAAAAATGACTTTTTGAATCAATATAGATCTTTATAATTTGCAAAGAAATTTTATAAGCATGTTTAGTTTGAGCTACACTACTCTCAAATTTGCAGCAAAGATATATAATTTCATTTTTTATAAATAAGAATATTCATACAAAAATTCAGAGAATTTAGGTAATTTGTCCAGGATCACACTACTAATATATAGTGGCACTATTATAAAGTCTTAATATACACATATCTTAGTATGGAATCAATGTTTCTTTCATTTTTCCCACACATACATTCGAATGGCATATTTTAATATCATTGGTTTAGTGACAAGAAAAATATAACTTTTTAAATCAAGACTCAAAATGTCTTTTATAAGAAGGGTTCAGTATCGACACCAAAACAGAACTTAATGCCCAAAAGAGTAGAAATAAATTTTAATATATTGTATTATATTATTGGCACTGTTTTATAAAGAATGCATGGGAAAATATGTAAATATTGCAAAGGATCTTTGGTGGACCATCATCTTTTAATTTTTTCATTTTGCTCAGGAATGTGTGGGCAAACATCCTAACTCTAGTAGAGAAATGCAGAATATTGCTACAGAAACACCCACATCAGGAACATGATAGTTGAAAACAAAATAGCTATGGAATTATACCATACAGCTGTTAAACTGAAGAAGCTGAGTACACAGTTCTAGATTTTCTCTCTATGAAAAGAATGCTTTTTCAAATTGAAGACATTTGAATAATTGTCATGAAGAAGTAATTGCTTCAAAATATAAAACAATTAGAGGCTATTTTTGTTCTCAAGTTATTTAGAACTTCATTGTTCCCTTTCAGGATCAGAGCTCAGGAGTGTTTTTGAACCCCTGCTCTTTCCCTACTTCCAAAATGTTTCGTCAGGATTTTCATGCTAAATGCTCTGATGAAAGCATTGTTCCTTTCAAGGATAAAATGTAGAACAAATCTGAGTGATGAGTGGCAATGTCTATATCCCTACAACTATAAACATTAGTATGTGGATGTATATGCTTTATTACTTGTCTTTCTAAATAATTTTCTTACAATTATTCTCTTAAGGTGGTCTCTTGTTTCATTTAGGAGTTTATTTTTGTACCCCAACACAATGAACAGTAGCAAATACAAACACACATAGAGTTACACAGCAAGGGAAGAAATCAGCATTTATTAAGTGCCAACTAGTGACCTAGTGACTATATATTTTGAATGCATTATTTTACAATTCAGAACAATACTTTAATGTGGGTATTAATATCTGTATTTCACAAGTGAGGAAATTGAGCTTTAGAAATTGTTTATGGAGCTGGCCGGTTGACTCAGTTGGTCAGAGGGCAGCCTTTTAACACCTAGCTCAGCGGTTTGGATTCCTGTACTGGCCAGCTGTTCCCCCCCCCCCCCCAAAAAAAAAACAAAACAAAACAAGCAAAAAACAGTTGGTTAAAAATGAAGTTTTCATAACTACTAAGGGATAGATACAGGATTTGAACTCCATTCCATCTCCAGAGTAAATGATCTTCTAAATATATCCTTCTGGGTCCCACAGAGTCTGGAAAATATGATCCAGGAGGCCACGAACCAACTTGGAAATACTGTAAGCATCCTAAAGACATCTTGGCAAAATGATTGTCAGGAGAACAAATCCTATCACAAAGAATTTATTAAAGGGACAAAATATGTTGTTTAAGCTAAAATCATTAACAAGTTCTCCCATGTACTGAATTCAGTTTCAGCTCTACCAGTCCCCAACCATCATTTGAGACCACACACAATGACTTGTCTGGTTTACTGCTTTTCAACTATTTGAAGAGAGCTCTTATTCACCAGTTTTCTCTTCTTTAGGTTTAATATCTACAATCCATTTTAGATAATTTCCTTGCAAATAAACTACCAATCAATTATGATCTACGACCTGATAGAATTTTTTAACTCAGAGAAAATTTTATACATTTTTTTTTTCCTGGCAACTGGTGGGTATGAGGATCAGAACTTGACCTTGGTGTTATCAACACTGCATTCTAACCAACTGAGCTAATCACCAGCCTGAAAATTTTTATGTTTAAAATTTAACGTCCATTTTATTGATGAAAGAACTGAGACCTGGATTAATTAAGTAACTTTTAAATAAAAATTAGGTTATATATGTTCTTTAAGAATAAGAATGCTACAATGAGGATATTACATACTTGCATGACCACTCTTTGGACAAGGTTTTGACCTCACTGAAGCTCTTGGGAAGAACACAGTTAAAAGGATTTTTAATGGGGCAGCCATCACACTCATGATTAATAAATTAAGCATAGAGTCTATTGCTTATTTATTTTGGTATGTTAAATGGCAAAGTGAAGATCAATGAATACTGGCTGAATAAATGTTTTTCCTAATAACCATGACTGACTTTTGAAATAAATTATTATAATTTAGGATTTGTTTTTCTCAGTGTATTAGTTTCTTAGGGATTCTGTAATAAATTTCCACAATCTTGAATGGCTTAAAACAACAGAAATTTATTCTCTTACAGTTGTGGAGTCTTGAAATCTTAAATTGAGGTGCTGGCAGTGCCATGGCCCCTCCTAAGCCTTCAGGGTAGGATCTGTCCTTGCCTCTTCCAGACTCTGATAGCCCCAGGCTTTCCTTGGTTTACAGAGGCAACACTTCGATCTCTGGCCCTATCATCACTGTTATTCTCCCCTTGTGTGTCTGTGTCTGTGTCTCTTTGATATAACACCAATCATATTGGATTAAGGGCCTATTTTACTTTAGTATGATCTAATCTTATTTAATTACATCTGCAATAACCCTATCCAAATAAGGTCACATTTTGAGGTACTAGGGTTAGGACTTCAATATATTAGTGGGGACTGGGGAACACAATTCAACTCATTCAGTTGAAATATAAATTGGGGAATAATTTAGGATCTAGAATATGTGAGAAGGTAGCCTCAATTTATTTCTCTCACCATTTTGAGGTTTAATAGACTATCATGCTATCCAACTGGCAAGGTAGGAAATTCATGCTTCATGATGGGCTCTCTATCTGGGAGTCTATGCACTTCCTGTAACTGGATGAAGCATGTTTGTGTGTCCGCATATATGCATTTTCCTGAGAGAACATTCTTTGCTTCCCTCAGAGTCAAGTGGTCCATTACTCTCCCAAAAAGGAGAAACACTGACCCAGAATATATACATCAAGACGGCTCCAGGTAATAGAATGAATGTTGGGAAGGCTATCTCCCCAGGACTTAGTCATCAGTTTTAACTCTTTTCGTTAGAGGGGCCCATATTCTTCAAAACTTTCAGTTTTAGTCCACATCTAGAGTCGATCATTTATTTCATTCTATGATTCGTAACTTTTCAACTACTTTTCCTCTTCACATCATATCTGTTCCATTACTCATTTCCTCATGGCCATAAGCTTGGCTTTGCAAATAATGATTAGATTTTGGATAATCAAACTTCTAATGTAAGTTCATAGTTGGCACTGAGCCAGTGTTATGTTTCATTCATCAAATATTTGATCAGGCTTGTTATGTTCCATCTAGACATTGTACCAGGAAATGGTGATACAATAGATTAAAAAAAAAAAAGAGACTTTTTTTTTTTAAACCTCAAAGAGCTCATAATTTATCCAGAGTTTTTAAAACTTTAGTGTACATATGAATCACCTGGGGATCATAGTTACAATGCAGATTCTGATTCAGTAGGTGGGGAGGGGAAAAGATTCAAGATGTCTAATAAGTTACCAGATGATGCCTATGCTATTGGTCTGCAGACCATATTTTATACAGCAAAGGTTTAGCACAATCTTTCTCAATGAGATCTGGAAGAGAAGTAGGTCCTAATGCCCTAAACATCCATTTTATGTAATAAACTAACTTCACTTAAGTGCATCTAAAATGGTACTTGTCATATACCACTCTTGAGAGAATTGGGAAAATTGTCTCTAAGTCACTTTCCATCTTCTGCCCTCAGGTGGAAAGTTGTATCAATTAGGATTGGATGAAGATTTAAGCAACCAAAAGTCTGTACAGTGACTTAGACAAATAGGGGTTATTGATCTCAGACAGCCGGAAGTGAGGGGTTGGTAGTCCAGGACTCCAGGGAACTTTCTCTTTTTGCCCTTCAGTTATTCTCAGCACGTAGAGGTCGGTCCTCGAGGATGCTGTCTCAGGTTGTGAGATGGCTGCCACTCTGCAGGCTTACAGCAGCTTTCCAGGTGCAAGCAGGAAGAAGTGGGAAGAAAAAGACCAAATGACAGTGCCCTTTTAAAACCTCCCTTTTAAACGATTTCTCAGGGAAGTCCAGTGATTTCAACTTAATCTTTTGGTGTAGAACTGGGTTGCATGACCACTGATAACTGGAAGTGAGTCTGGAGTTTAACAATTCAAAATATGAGTGGGACTTATTTGTTGGGATTAACAAATGTATATATTTTATTTTAAGACTGTTATTAATAATAAAAAATAAAGGGAGAAGAAGGAAAGAGTAGAGAGGCATTAGGTAACTATAGAGGACATGATGGGTGACATATAAAGAAGAAAATTCAAATTATAAATTAATTGCCATCTCTATCGCATATAATAAGTAAAATGACATTTTACTTCAAAAGTAATGAGGACATTAGGACTTAGTAAAAATGAGTCATCAGCAGTTCATGTATTTTAGATAGTAAATAAAATAAAATATTTAAACTCACATTTAAAAATTATATTTGTGGCTTTAGATAGCATATATATGGAGGAAATCTGAATAATAATTCAGATTATATGGAAAATCTAAATTTTCCATATTTTAAGATTTACCTCCACAATCTAAATTATGTAATAATTAAGAAAAATAATTTTAAAGAAATTGGATTGTTTTCTTTTTCTTTTTTTCATTCCACAAGGGTTATCAAGCACCTACCATGTTCCAGGCCCTGGACCAGGTGCTGAGCATGTACTGAGATATACAAGACCCCAATCCTGCCCTAAAAATGCAGTCTTGTGGGGTGAGAGATGAGAAAACAATTCAAGCACCACATGAAGTTCATGAACTACTAAGGGAGCAAGCAGGAAAGCAGAGTTATTTTAAATCACTTTCAAAAAGCCCCAAATATCAGTAATTCAGTTTTTAAAAAAGTCAATTCTAAATGTGTAAACTATAAGGTTTAAAGTATATAAATGGGTAAAGCGCAGTTTTCCTGAAAATTTTCCACTTCAAAATGAATCATGTTGGAAGAATACAGACACTGAGGCCAATCCGAAATGAGGTAAAAGATGTTGCATTACAAAAAAAAAGAAAGAAGAGGAAGGAAGTTTGGGTAGCTAAGAGAAGGGTAAACATTTATGGTTTCAAAGTTCTTTAACTTTAGAAGTGAGCATAAGTAGCGACATATAAATTGGATATATGTAGAAAAACATTAAGTTAAAGGCTTGAGCAGGAAGTTTGGCAGGCGGAATCTAAGATGTGAGGAGGCTACTGATTGCCTCTGGGAGTTGGCAGGAAGCACAGAGGCTGAGGATAGGAATTAGAAGTATTTGATAGCTCAGAGAAAAACGTGGCACAAAGGGAGAAACAGTGTAGAGACAAGGGTCACAGGATAAAAGCGGGGCACAGGGCTCTCTGGTGCACGCAGGCAGGAACAGAGGCTGCATCCAATAACCAACAGGAGTACAAAACCCCTCTACCAACTGATATAGCGACCTTGGCAGGAATCATCATACCATTATGTCCTCACTTCTCTCGTCTGATGGGAATGGATTTTATGACTAAGCTTCAGACGGAAGACATTATAGAAAGAAATATTACAGGACATAGATTTTTAGAAAAAGAAGAAAGATTGCCTTGAGCCTGGTTCACCCAATAGCCTTTTCTGGCAGATCAGGTTTTGAGGTTAATGGTGTTTATTCAGGTTTTTCAGAATTGGAAACTAAGATGTGAATGTTGATATCAATATCTAAGGAAGTTTTTTTTTTTTACATTCAAAACTGATTATCAGAGACAGAAGCTCCCTCAAGCTAAAACACCAGGGCTTCTCACTTGAATTGGTCCTTACAAGGCCCAGAACCTGATTTTGCATTTGTAATTTTAATTTCTTATCAAGTTCTTATAAAGAATATGATTTATATGGAAATTGTTGTAAAGAAGCCATATGGGCTACTTGGCTCATTTCATCGTTACTGACAGATTTTGTAGGTGGAACACTTTATTGCCAGCCCAATGGAAGCCAAATTTCTACATTCAAAGTGAAGGAGATGTGAAATTTTAATTAAATTTCTAGGAGTACTGAAAAGCATATTTTAATGTATTTTATAAAGAAAACTGACCAATCAATTCTGGAATGCTGCAAATTAAAATTCAATAGAAATATATACTTCAGCTGCTCAGATAAATGAAGCAAACTGTAATTAATACTTGTTGGCCTCTGATATTTTGGCACTATACTACCTGGATAGATTAACTTCGTGTACAAGCAAATATGATGTAAAATGAATGCTTTTATAAATCAAGTTTAAAATCCCTACTTTGATCCTTATATTACCTTTTCTTTTAATCTAGCTGAAATTGATATATCATTTGATTAGATACCATCATATATAATGCTTTGGGCTGCAGGTAACAGAACAAGTAAGTAAAAGGGACATAAATTACAAAGGCATTTATGATTTCACATAATAGGGTGCTGGACAGGGCTGGACAGGTCAGTGATGGAGCCCTGGCTCAGTGATGCCATTGTCATGTTTTCATCAGAGTTTTTCATCTAAATTCCACAGCATCTTCATCATGTCAGCATTATCACCCCTCATGATCTCAATTTAGCTGTAATAGTTCTATGAGGCACAGTCAGACATGACCACCCCAGTGAAGGAGAAAGGGGTGGATCCTGTCTCAGGGTCTCTGGTTTTGTCTGTAAGGAGAGCTTTTCTCAAAGCCTCCCCGGCTCAGGTCCCAGTTGGTCAGCCTTGGTTACATGGCTTCCCACAGCTTCAGGCTTTCCCTGTGGGCTGTGCCTAGCATTTCAACCTCTAAAACTGGAGGTGGGCTCTGCAAGGGAAGAGTCAAGGGAGTCAGGGGTATAGACACAAAGTAATCAATCAAAGTCTGTCCCAATTAGCCTTTATTCAGAGGGGAGATTAGTCATCCATTTGCTAAATCTTGGTTTGATGGGGTGAGATTTTTATTTCTTCTGATCTTTTGGGTATATCTTTAAGCTTAACAGCACATCTGTATTTTCACAATATATATGTATATTCTATTTTTAGGTCACACCCACTAGCAATTTCAATGGGTACAAATCTTCCAGAGTCTGCACATTTTCAGACATTTTTATACTGGTGGAAGTTGCTTTGAACTGCAGACTTCAGCCAAGCTGTAACATATCCACTAGACTGTGGAGATTTTATATCCCACTGAAGGCCAGGAGAGTGGGCTGCTGGGCTAATTCCACACACAATTGCTCGGGCACATGCCAGTTTCCTGTCTCTTGTCCAAACTCGAAGCTGCTTAGAAGAGGTCACAGGAGGTCAGAGGATGTTCTGGAAGGACTTTCCTTATCAGACTCATTGGGAAATATTAGACTAGATCAGGATCCAGGTTTGGTAGTTGGCTGATATCTTTAAAGACTCATTCATATTTGTTAAAATGTCTGGGCACTGCTCCTGCACCTACAGGTGAAGGTCTAGCTCCATCCTTTATTTCTTCCAGGACACTTTCCACCCCCACAGCAGCCCTCACTCAGCTGAACTTCTGAGATTATGTAACACTTTGAGTCAATATTGTTTACTAGGTACTTAATCTCATGCTATTCAGCAACACTTTTTTCAGTTATCTTATACTCAAGGACTTTTTGTGCCCTTTCCCCAACTACATAATAAAATCTTTCAGATGAAGAACCACATTTCTTGCATTTCTCTTCACACTTACCATCCATGTACCCTGTAGTATAACACATAAATTTGTTGAATAAGTGAGTATAGCTTGCAGTAAGAGAAAATGTAATAAAAATGCTCTACAGAACAACACCATGTCATGTGGCAAAACTACTAAGGGAAACTTCATAAACAATATTGAAGCCATAAGTCACTACCTACCTATTCAGGCACTGTGCTGGGCAGGGATACAGTGGTGTGCAAAAGTGAGCAGGGCCCCTGCTTACGAGGGACTTAAAATTGAGTGACAAGGAAATATACTAAATAAATAATCATGCATAACACATACAAACTAAAACAGTAATAAGTGCTATGAGGGAAAGGAGCATGTGCTGCGCGTTGTACAGAAGGACCTCAGCTCATCTGCAGGTGGGGAATGGCTTCCCTGAGCAAGTGATATTTGACCCGACACCTGCAGTATGAGTAGGAGATAATTAGGTGCAGATAACGTGTTCATATGCAAATGTAAACTTGTGGCTGGAATAGAGAGCAAGGTGGATGATGGTAGAGAATGAAGCTGGGGAGAAGGTGAGCCAGAGACAGGTAGCCGTCCATCAAAATCTGTCTTTCCTTCTAGATTTAACTGTGTAGCTGCTTAGCATTCCCCAGTCTCTTTTGCATTAGGTGTGGCTGGGTAGCTGGTTTATCTTCAGCGGAATGCAGGGAGAAGTGATGTCACTATAGCCTAGACAGGATTTGAAGACAGCGGCTGTGCGTCCTCCACATGCTCACTCTCCGTTTTGTGGGTGCTGATGGGGAGAGCAGTGTGATGTTGGAAGCTGCGTGAAGCAGGCAGCAGCACCACCCGCAGTTTGGGCCCCGCAGTGACTGCTTGTAGAAGATCCTCGGCCGACCTGGGCCCCGGTCCTGCACTCTTACATTGGAGAACAATAGACTTCATTTTTGTCACTGAAATTTGGTGGGATTTTCACTAAGTTTGCTTGTCCTAACTAATGCTAGGGAGTTTGGTTTTTATACAATAAATAATGAGAAGTCATTTAAAGATTTTAAGCGGAAGGATAATCAAATCAGTATTTTGGAAAGATTTCTCTGTATTTAAAGTAAAGAATATAATGGGGCAGGGAAGGTGTAGAGAATTAGGGAAAAAAACAAACAGAAAAGCTGTTGCAGAAGTCCAGGTAAGAAATGTTCAAGGCAATCGAATGTTTAAGGCAATATTGATAGGATTGGGTAGCATACTGAATATGAAAAGTTGAGAGGAAAGTATTCAAAAAGATTGCTTTTCCCTGGCTCTGGGCACTGGGTGATTGGTAGTGGAATTCTCTCAGAAAGGAAACACAGAAGAAAGTCTTGAGTTGAGATTTGCATATATGCACAAATAGAAGTCCTTATAAAGTACAAAGGGCACTCCTTTCTTCCACAAAAATGAAAAGAGAGTTGTGCAGGCTTAAGGAGGTACCCCTATGAAGCAGTGTGTTCAGTGGTTCAAATACTGGAGCTGGAGTCAGACTGGTCCTTAACTAGCTGTGGCACTTAGGATGGTCGTTTAACTTTTGGTTCTTCAATTTTTTTCTGCAAAATGGGGGAAATAATACTACCTGCTGCATAGGTTTGTGCAATAAAGACGAATGCGAGAATACATAAAAAACATGTAAAAGATGTCTTACTTTTCCTTAGTAAGAACTCATTCATTGTTACTTCTTATGCAGCACAGTCACATACTCTTACATATCACCCAGGGTTGTAAGTGTCATCGGCATATCATGTGATATTTAGGTGGCAAATATATATTCGGCTAAAGTATTATTAATTTTAGGATGCATGCCCTGTACAAATAATTTTGTGGGCCTGGCTTGATCACTGAATTCTATAGGCAAAGCGAATGTGAATGATTTGATTTGTTTCTACTCTCATTTTGGCAAGTTTCTTTTCAGATCCACACAAACTCTTGGCCCTGTCTTATAGGGCTCCACATTTAACACCTATGATATAGATGTTCTTCCATAGCTGCCTAAGTCTTAACCTGTCTCTATCAGTTCCAAACCCAGTACTCTCTCTACAAAGACTTCCTTTATCTAATTTCTTCACTCTTTCAACTTGGTTAACTTTCATAAATCTTTAATTCTTTTGCTTACTTTCTTCTTAAAGGAATCTGTAGCTAATCTCCCTCTTGCAAAAAGCTTTATGCTCAGTATCTTACTCCTGATCATTCATTCCATTATCTTTCTGTCTGGAGCAGCATAGAATTAGTCTCACCTTACATTCCTTTCAGCGTGATAGAGAGAGAGAGAGAGAGAGGCAAAGGGGGAATAGATAATATAATAGCAGTATGCACAATTAGGGAGGCAAGAGCTCCATTAAAATTATATGCCTAAATCCAAATATTTCAATGCACCTTTGGGAACATTGTCATATAATATTTCAGGATTATTTACAGGAGACTATTTTGACTTATCAACTATGTTCTCCACAAAGCAGCTCTCCACTTTTTTCTTGGGGAGAAAACCTTTTTAACAGGTTCATATTATCCAATGCATATTCCACTTTTTTGGTACATGCCATTTTAGAATGTTAGCTAATTCTGTCCTAAACTGTTACCTTTTATTTTCATTCACTGCTATCTTATTTTATACCCATATAAAGTTTTAAAGAAAAATATTCACATAAGTATTATGACTATATAATTAAATTATAGTAAAATTTCGGGGAGTTCCTGAAAAGGGCAGATGCAGCAGGACAGGATCCATGTAGTTCTGATTATTTGGCCAAACAGCCTCATAATATCAGAATAATATCATATCTTCATAACACAGCAATATGTACTGACTAATAAACACATTTTTACTTTTACTCTACAGAAATACTCCAAGACAGCTTTCTTTTTTTAAAAGAGATAACTAACATAATTCAAGAGTTGTCAAATTCACTCATTTCTGCACTCCCTTTATTCATGTATGTACTCATTCATTCATTCATTCATTCATTCTTATATTAAGCACTTTTGACCACTTTTCAAAGTGGAGTTAGAAATATGTGAGATATTTCCCTAATTTGAGGACTTTAAAAGTCTTTTAGGTAACTACTTGTCTAAATAGCAATATACATACATGTATGTATTTTTTGAGAACCAGTGCTCATGTCAAACCTTGTGCTCATCAATGCGCTAAGGTAACTATTATTTTCCCCCATTTTCTGAGAGATGAAACTGAGACTCAGAGAAGTTAAGTTACATAACCTCACCAAACTACTGCTAAGTAGAAGAGTCAGTATTTAATGAAGCCAACTGAGTCTCACTCTAGGATGTGTGCTCTTAACCACTACACATTAGTTTCTACCTAAAACAAAGTTTTATCAAACACTAAAAAAATCTAGAAATGGTCACACCAGATATGAAAATCTGGATTCTTTATAAAATTCATAAATTGGCCGTTAAATCATGTTTTATCTGACTTTTTCTCAGGATAGTAATTAGAGGCGTATTTTCTGGTAAGTGAATCCAATTTGTTTAATGACACATTTTATAATGGGACAGAGTACTTTTCTGTGTGCCTTTTCAGATTCCAGCTCAAAAGTCACCTCCTCTAAAGCTTCCCCTGATCCAACTCCCAGACAGTGCAAATCTTTCCGTTCGCTATTGAACCTTCATAGCAAGGGGTACAGATGAGAATTATCGTGCTAGATCACACCAGGTCATATTTGTGTCTGTGTCTATGTGTCTGTTTTTTTAGAATGAATATGAGCTCAAAAGGGTGAGTCATATTATTGTTTCCTTTTTTCATAGCACCAGATACATTGCTTTCCATATAGTTAGTCCTAAGAGAATGCTGAGCACTGCTGGTCCTTGATAAAAGCAGGGCCCCTGAGTCCAACTGTACTCAGGTATGTGATGCCTGGCTAGCCTAATAAACCAAACTAAAATGTTGGACACAGGAAGATGGGTTTGTTTTTATTATCTGCCTATACTTTTCCTGATGTAAAAATGAGCATTGAGGAAAGATTATCTATTGGTTATATTTACTTCTGAGTATGGGTGTTGAGATAGTGACTAGAAAGATATGTGTGTCTTGAATAATGCTTTTCACATGATTTAATAAGAGAATGTATGCATAAACAAAGGACTCTAAATAAACTAGAAAAAGTTGACTGCGTGTATGGAAAACTAATGTAGGTTCATGTAAGGTATTATTAAAACTATGTGTTGCTTAACAATGAAAATGACAAATGTCTTTATTTTTAACACTTTAAGATCTCATATTGTAAGGGTTCATGGGGTGCACTCTATAATTAGACTGTTTGGACAGGAATAATGTTCTAAACCACATATAAGCTTAGAAATGTACTTTAATTTTCCATGTTATACCCACTCATAGGGTTGTTGTGAGGATTAAATAAAAGTAATTTACATAAAGCACTTGCTGGGTGCCTGGCATATAGTAAGCTCTCTATAAATTCTAGCTATTATTATTACACTGTAATAAAATTCAAAGTTTTATACTTAATATGCTTTTGTGTGGACTATATGAACACAGAGCCCAGGAAAGCCTCATGAAGCTAAATATCTAAATTATGAAAGATAGTCAAAATGATAGCAATCTTGACAAATAACACTTTACTCACTTTATGCTACTTAGCTCCATGTTCTTTTAAGTTTTGTTTTAAATTTAAAGTACATAAAATTTTAAACTCTCCACACTTGATAGGGCTAGGTTACGGTGGCTGCTTAGGTTAGAAAATAACCAGATGAGTACTGAAGCGTTGTAAGAAATTTAATAGAGAGAAGTGTGTCTATGGAAAATGTATCAAACTGTCATCTTCAAGGATCATTTTTCATTCATTCATTCATTCAAACAAGCATCTTGCAAGAAGCAGACTGTTAGTGAGGCAGGAGACAGGAGGGATTATGCATGAGAACAAACTCCAAAGCATCTGAAATGAAGTAAACACTAAATCTCTTTGAGAAGTACCTTAGCATTTGGGGCTTTACTGAAAGACAGGCATCCATCCATCTGCTTGCACTAAGGAAATAAAATTGCAAAGTAGAGTTAGAGAGAAAGTGTTTTGAGATAAGAGATCTATATCTAAGCTTTCTACTAGATCAGCTTGTTGCCAGTCAGTAGGTGATCCTGAAATAAAGCCTCATACATCATAATCAGCATAGCCAGAAAACATTAATGATGGGAACTTTGAGTAGATGTGTCAAGAGAAAAATATAGCAAGAAGCAAAGAAAAATAATAACCATGAAAGAGGCAGGAAATAGAAGAAAACAAGAGGAATTCCTCCATAAAAAAGATTAAATTTTTGACTGCACATTCTCTGTGAAATTAAAGAAACTACTTCCTCATTGAAATAAAAGCTCAAACAGAAGATATAAACATTCAAAGACAAGCTGGTAATAAGTAGAAGGAAATAAAAATTGAATGGCAGACCCTGTTAGAAAAAATAGTGATGTCCATGGGGATGGAAAGAGTGATGGCATTCAGGTGGTGAAAATAAGCCCCAGTTAGAGGTGATTTGGACAAAAGAAGAAGAAAGAAATGGGAGAGGCTGCGTGGTGATTGACCTGATGTGCGAGGGAACATATACGAGCCTCCACTGTGGCCTCTCAAAATTAACTAAGATTCCGAATTGGGTTGGAAGTCCTGTGTTAGTAGTCGGTGGTAAGAACTAGTTGTCATGTTTACATTAAATCATTCCTGATTAACACAACTGTTTTATTTAAAAGGGAACAAACTAAATGAAAGGGAACTAGAACTAAAACACCAAAACCAGATATAAGATATTATACATCAGCCTTATTAATATTTTATCCTTTTCATTTTTGTCTTCCAAACATAGTCCAATAGTGGCAGGATCTAAATGTCCGAACCTAGCATAGGTTAGGAAGTGCACATCGATATTAGATTCTTGATGAGATTTTGGTTACCACCTTACATGGATAAAAATGGCCCTGGGTATACAGTCAGGAAAAAGCTGCTTCCCATATGTCAGAACAAAGCTTTAATTAGAAGTATTGACTGCAGGCTTCTTGTTTCCTAGTCTCCCTACAGAGGAAACACAACTATTGTGCAGCATTTTCATTTTTGGAGAAAAGCAAAGATTAGAAGTTTCTCTTAGTTCAATAGAAAAGATAAAGGAGCCAAAGACATTGACTGGCAGAAATTCAAATGAGTGGGAAAGTTATGTTAAGAGATACAGTAAGAGGATGTTACATTACAGAGAAATGCTTATGTGTTTATTTTTTTAACAACTGAGATAGCATTTTAAGAGAATGAAACATTTCCAGTTATTTAAATGTCTTTGGTACACAGCCTCCTTCACCATAGGGGTTATAGACTCTAGTCCCTTTCAAGTTCAAATACTTTTGATCTCTTGACTTCACTTTTTATTTAATTGTATCTTTGAGAAGGGACCAGAGGATCTCAAAGTTTCACAAAGATATCTAGGTGATGTTTCTATACTGATATTTACCTATGAAGCAGATTGGTTATTGGAAACTAGGAAACCAGGTGCTAAGTATCTGATATTTTTCTGTTAAACAGAGTCATACTAAAAGGCGTAATTCCTATAACCTTAAGTTGTGAAGCTCAAACAAATGTATCCAAAAATCTGAATTTCAAAGTTTTGACCTTGGGTTAATAAGCTTGGATGTAGGCAGGGACATTTTAAAAATGCATTCATTTTTACAATCTCATAGTAGTCTTTAACTGTTTTTGTATTCCAGTGTTGCAGAATATACTCCACATGAAAAAGGGGGCCATGACTTTGAATTCCAAGTCTCCTTGCCAAATTTTACAAAGGCTCCTCATTAGCTCACTGCCCTCTATAATACCCATCATCTCCCCTTGGAGACTTGTTTTATTTTAGAGGAACACCAAGGTCCACAGAGTTTGCCTAATGCGTTTGAAAGAAAAGAAAATAATTTGAAGGGGATTGATAGCTCACATCCATAAGATTTTGATTGAGTCTTGCAAAGCTTCTCTTCTCCCAACCAATTTCATTATCTTGCCTTTATTTATCCAACTACACCTTATTAACTTTTTAAGAAAAATATCTTAAAATGAAATTATTTGGTCAAAGAACTCTCATTTTATGCTTACATTAACAATATGTGTTTTCAAATTTTCCTCCAGAAAGATGATACAAAGCTATGTACCAACCAACTTTGAATATGAATGTTTATTTTCTAACATTTTTCCTCTCTGTAAATATTCCCGGTAGTACTCTCCTTTTATGAAATAGTTTTCTGTGTTTTTTGCCCATTTTTCCATCAGGGGAGTCCACATTTTTCTTATTTATTTTTAGAAACTCTTGATATATTATAAGATTAAATTAGGTCTCTGTCATTCAGTTTGCGAGTGTTTTCGTGGTTTGCTGCTTGTGTTTCCACTTTGCTTTTTCTTTGCATCAAGGAAAAAATATATTATTCTGTACAGGTGTTAATGTCCACATAATCATATCCATTAATTTTTTCTTAAAAAAAAAACAGTAGAAAGCCTTTCACTCTTATTTTCTTCTACTTAGTTTATAGGGTTTGTTTTATTTTTTTTAATGACACCATACGATAGTTGTTAAAAGCATTGACTTACACAAACTTGGATTTGACTTCTGCTCTGTAATTGTAAGGTGTATGAATTTAAGCACATCACTTTATGTCTAAAATGGGGAAGATAATTTCTACCTCTTCTTGCTGTGATAATATTAAAAGAATAGTATCTATGAAGTGCTTAGTATAGAATATAGTGATGGCCCAGCATATTATAAGTGGTCTATAAGTAGATATTTTGCTATTATTATCTCCTATATTTAAATATTTGATTCACCAGGGAAATACTTTCTAAGTCAGAGACATCTTTCTAAAATAAAGATTTTTCTTGTCACAAAACTTTCTGATACTACCTTATGTTCTTCAGAATACATTGTTAATTCCTTATTACCTTGGGTTGAGTGTCCCCCCAAAGCTTAATCTCCACTGTACCTGTTGAAGACGGGAAATCCTGTTATAGGAATTGAATGGTAGGGCTTGAAGAGGTGATTAGATTTTAGGACCATGCTATAGTGAAAGGATTAATAGTAGTGGTCAGGGGCGTGGTTCTGAGGGCTTTAAAAGAAGAGCACATGAGAGGTTAGTCTCTCTCTGCTCTGCCATTTTCTGCCATGTGAGACCCCTGGGTCACTGTCACCACTGCCAAGGCCTTCACCAGATGTGTTCCCTGGACTTTGGACTTCCCAGCCTCTGAAACTGTAAGCAGTAAATTTCGTTTTCTTTATAAATCACTCTGCTCTGGGTATTTTATAATAAACAACAGAAATGAACTACTACAGTTACCTGTCACTAACAATCTTCACAGTCTTGCTTTGATATTAATGCCCAGCCCAAATCTCCTCCTGCTCCTTACTCCCATTTTATTTTCTTTACACAGAATTATTTACTTTTTCTTGAGCAAGACTTGCACTTTTATACTGTTCTATTTTCCCAAGATGATTTTTCCCTGAACATGTTAAAATCAACCTTCCAGGCCCAGATTAAGAATCGCCTACATGATGGAACTTTCCATTCCTCCTCCTCCAGAGTAACTGCTCCCTTCTTTGGTTTCCATGGGATGTTTGTTCCTCTCCTAGCATTTATGTACACAAAGATATCACTATCCTCCATTAGATCATGAGTATCTTGTAGGAAAATATTCTGTCATGTTTTTCAAACTTGCCTGCCCAGTATCTGACACACAGACTAGGAATGAAAAATATTTCTTAACTAGAATATGCGATGTACAATTCCTGTCCTATTTATATACACCAACTATAATACTCACTTAGAAACAGCCTCTTTATAAAACATATTGTACATAAGTTTGTGTAGATAATTACATATGTATATAATTTTTCAACATAAATATTTGCTCATTACATACGAAACCTGAAACCCTCCTAGGTTATATTTATCAACTGACTGCAAACATCAGGAGATATGTTTTTGGCAATTTCTCTATATCTTTCAGGCTGTTGAAGGCCAAGAGGATTAACACTTTCAGAAGCAGCTGCGTTTTTTGCAAAATTTAATTTCAGAAAAGCTTTAAGATATATAGGAAATGAATGAGCTACAGTTGTGGTGCCTTAGAATGGTTGACCTTGTGTTGAGATTACTATAGAATTTTAACTATTATATACATTAGGATCTAAGATGAACCATAACTGGTCTACAGAAAATCCAACTAAGTTAACATTTATTTTATTTATTGAATTTTAAAAAAAATTTTTTTCATCTTTTTGTGACCGGTAAGGGGAGCGCAACCCTTGGCATGGTGTCACCCGCACCGCGCTCAGCCAGTGAGCACACCAGCCATTCCTATATAGGATCCGAACCCACGGCGGGAGCATTGCTGCACTCCCAAGCGCTGCACTCTCCCGAGTGCACCACGGGGCCGGCCCCTAAGTTAACGTTTAATGAACACGTCTGTGCCCAGATGTTGTCATATAGATTATCATTTTTCAGTCTGTACTCTGCTATGCTTATCCTGGGAGATGTTAGAAGGTTCTCCTCAAATAAAGAAATCCCATGGCACAATAAGTTTAGGTTACAGCACATACTGGTTTCTCCTCTCAGAGACTCATAATCTCCTGAACACACTAAACGTTCTGAGAAGTACTATAACTTATAGAACATACTAACCCGTTGTCTCCCAAATTAATTTGAAAATTGCACTTTTTTATGTAGCCCATATATAAAGGCCAGATTGGGAAAGGCTGACAGAGATTATTTTCTTTAATCTTTTCAGTAATTTTGTTAATGAGTACTGTACTGAAACTCCTGTTTTACAATTAAGGAAATGGAGGATTTTCCAAATGTCACCCAGCTGTGAAAGGTTAGATCCCAGGTCTCCTTATTCCGATTCAAAGACTGTTTCCTCTATATCTCAGCTGCCTCCTGTGAACACGTAAACCAATGTGGCTTTAACATCCTTATCTAAGAACACAGGATGTTGCTCTGGAAATTATCAGGAGTATTTTTCCAGGCTTTTACCCACCTAGAATACCCCCCCCACCACCACCACCATATCACCACCATCACCTTTTCTATTTTCATTCTCCCAGTACCATGCCAGAGTCCTATACTCTCCACGAGGTCTTACTATGACAATTTCATCATCTTCTCATGCAAAATCTCATGGAATTCTTCATTCTGGCAGACATTGCCTCATGTTGTTACATAATCTATTCATGTGTGTGCCTGCCCTGTTTCTCTAGCCTCAGACAGTTTGTCTTAATTTTTGTACTTTTATCAATATTAAACACTTCATATAATACTTTCTGAATGAATGAATAAATGCATACAGAAATGGCTAAGTGGATAATAGAATTATGGACACATAATATGGACAAAGTGTCCTCAATGCATACCAGTTAAATATTCCAATTCTTAATATTTTCATATAGTGGGAGAGTAAGATAAACTGGGAGAAGCATGATTTTTTTACTAGTTCAACGGATTTTGAACTTTAGTATTTATCAGAATCACCTGGAGGACTTTATTAAACCACAGATTGCTCAGCCCCACCCTCATAGTTTCTGATTCAGTAGGTCTGTGTAGGGCCTGAGAATTTTTGTTTCTATCAAGTTTCCACGTAATGCTAATGTTGTTAGTCCAAAATTCATCCTTTGAGACCAACTAAAGAAAGACAAATTTGATGGGATCCACTGCTGGGTTTTCTCCTTGTAGTTGTGTGACTAAACAAGGCTCTTAAATACTTAGCCTTAGTTTCATTATTTTAAAAATGAACTTAATATTCTTAAGTTGCAGAATTATGATGCTATCCTATATTAGAAAGAGCCAGACACATAAAAAGTCACCAATACACATGAGATTGCTTCCTTTCCTCCCTTTTGAGGAAGTAGCTGAGAGTGTTTCATACTGCAGTCCTCTTTTTCATTGTCTCCATTCATCTAGAAATGTATAGTACACTATTCATTTTTAAGTGTACCCACATTCGACAGCATATGCCTTGGAACCAAGATATTGTATAACAGAAGCAATAACACGGACCTCAGGCACAGAATTTATTACTCACAGCCAAGGGCAGTTCTTAGTTGAGACCATAGTCGGTTTCAGTTACAAATGTTCCTTGCTCAAGCACAGGCTTCTGCTTCAAAACAACTCTGAGACGCTGACTGCTTTCTGTTTTATCTCTTCATTTAGCAGTGGTAGTGCTTAAAGTTATCCCCGATCTGATGCCATTCTGTGTCACTGTCAAAAGGCACAAAGAAGCCCTATCTTGGCTCTATTACAGCATCCTTTCAACAGACCCTTTGCTTGGGAAAGAATAAAGCTGAGCTTGAATGATACTGCCTCACTTAGGAACTTGACTATTAGCAAAATTAATTGCAAAAAGAGAAGCTATAGTAGTTTTAAAACTCTCTTATGAGAGATTTCTCTTAATTTGAAATGGATGGATTACATGGACGTATGCTTTGCTTTAAGATTGTGTTGTCAAAATGGTCTCCTTTAAAGTTAAAAGACAAAAAACAAACAAAAAAACTATTTTGTTGAGCTATTTTACTGTCTAAATTATTATATAAATCATATGTTTTTGACTCATTCCCTCCTGACAATCAGAAGCTGTATTCACCCTGTTTCCAGTTGGATTCTGAGATTAAGCCTATGATCTGTGAAACAATCACACACATCAAAACTCAATGCCTTTATATTGTATAAATTCACAGAAGGCCCAAACTGTAAATATCCATAAGGATCAAACAGCATTGACCCACATCAAGTCTTCCAGGCTCCCCCAAGAGGAGTTAGAAAAGTGACAGAAAGTACTTCGGGCTCCTGCCATGTCATGCAGAGCAGTTCTGAAGGTTGGGTATGACCTCCCTCCTGCTCTTGAAGAGACATTTCACTTCATGCTTGGGAAAATGAATTACTCTCATTTGGTTTAACTTTCTGAGAACTTTTCTCCTCAAGTTTCTGGCAATTCTATCCCCACTCATAAGCACGACAACTAAGCTGAATAAGCCTGAAACACTGTCAGTGATAGATGAGTGGGCTTATGTTTGGGTGACTTTGCTTTCTTCCCTTTGGCATACAGCTTCTTTTCATCAAAGAGGTAAAACAAACCATGGCAAACATGAGGAGAAAAACCCTTTGTATATCATCTGACACCAGATGGATCACCCCAGTCTCTGCCAGTAACAAGATTGGTGGAATATAACAAAGGGGAATTGGGAGCACCCAGAGCTTTTTCTCTGCCACCAGGCAGACAGTGTTTACCAGAGGCCACCATCAAATAATCTATCTTGGTCCAATCCAGGTAAATGCTCTTTAATTTCAACTGAACCTTCCAGGTTGGTGAGTAATCATGCAATTTGTCTCTTGTTGAATCATAATTTTATCATCTATTGCAGCTATATCAAACTGTTTTCACTCTTTTTGTTTCTAAGCATATTCCAGACCCTTCAAATTGGTACATAATTTTCCCTCTAATTTATCAAGATTATGGGGACTATTTGACAGCAGTCTCCTAAACTTTCCTTCTCACTACTCATGTATTTTTATATTTGCCATATCTTTCTGCATTGTATTAGTCCATTCAGGCTGCTATAACAAAATACCACAAACTGGGTAGCTTATAAACAATAGAAATTTATTTCTCACAGTTCTGGATGCTGGGAAGTCCATGATCAAGGCAGATTGTCTGTCTGAGGAGGGCCCACTTTCTGGTTTATAGATGGCACCTTCTTGCTGTGTCCTCACATGGTGGAAGGTGCAAGGTAGCTCTTTGGGGCATCTTTTAAAGGACACTAATCCTGTGGGCTCTGCTCTTATGACCAAATAACTAAATAAAAGGTCCCACCTCCAAGTACTATCACCATGGGGATTAGGATTTCAACATATAAATTTTGGGGGCACACAAATATTCAGACCATCGCATGCATACTTAACACGCTTTGGAGGAAGGGGTTCCCATTTCCCTTCCCAAGGCTCTGTGTGTGCTTTCATTCCAACCTTCTTACTAGTAGTTATTCCCTCACTTTGCTTTTTTCTTCTGTTTTTGCACTGTACATTCCTATTTTTCTGCTTGGAACCATCTATGACTATCAGTCTTAAAATAACTTTTCCATAATTTACCTCTTTCTCAAGCTCTTCCCCAGTCTCTCTACTTCCTTTCACGTCTCAGATTGTCTTACAATCTGCCTTCTGTCCCCACTACTGTGTTATAAGAAGTGTAGACATTTGTCAGTCTACATCCTCATACTCTCTGCTGAATTTAATAATGGAAGCTCCTTGCATTTTTAAAAAATATTTTCTTCTTTGATATTTGTAGCATTTACTGTTGCTTCCAAATTTTCATCCCTCTTCTTTTGTCTCCTTAATTTATTCTTTATTCACTGTCTCATTTCCTAAATATAAGTCTATCCTGAGAGTCTATCCTAAACCCAGTTTTTGCCTTTCCTACTTTCCTGTTCATCCTCATGGTTTAAACTATTTCCACTGGACAAATGATAATCTATTTATCTCTCTGGCCCTCCTCTCTGTCTAAATTCATACTTCATCAGCTCTCCTAACTCAAGATATTGTAAAGTAAATGAAATCCTCTTTCAAAAGCAGCCTCTCCTTCTGATTCCCAGTTTCGATCATACAACTCTGTTTTTCTGTTCATGGCCTCATTCTGCTACTAGAAAATAAGTCCCACGAGGACTAGTGTTTTCATTTCCCTATCCTGACAACTACAATTATGCTGGCACATGGCCATCACTACATAAAGACATGCCCAATTAATGAATGCGAGAGCAATAAATGAATCCTGGTTATCCAGGCTTGACAATGTTCTCCAGTTTTGACTCTTCTTTCCTTTACCTCACTAATCAAAATGGAGGCTAAGTCGCTTGGGTTTACTTTTATAGCATCTCTTCTCTCTGTACTCTGTTCTGAAGGCAGTTACTGTACTGTGGTGGTTCAACTTTTGTATCCCCTCTTGCTTGGCCTCTTGTTTTAGCCTCCTAATTGGTTTTTCCAACGGTCAGAAGTAACTTCTTCCACCTCACAATTCCATACATGCGCTTAGGGTATTTATTACTTGTAGTCGTCAGCACAGCTATAGCTTCCACTTTATAATGGCTCTCTAAATTGTACTGTCATAAAAGCAGAAGGTTTATCAGGTTAACTGCTTTATCTCTCACAGCACTTAATGTATGCTTCTTTATTAACAAAATAAGTGGCTGATAAGATGTGAATGAGTTAACACCACTGCCAGAGTAAACTTCTTAAATGACAACTCTGATCTAGTCACTTTTTTACAATTAAAACCTGTAATGGCTTTTCAGTGTCTCCTGAATTCAATCTAAACTCCTCAGCTGAGAATCTAAGCTCCTTCATAACATAAGATGGTCCAAAACCATCTTGCCAAGGTTAGGCCTCTTTCCTCTTTTATGTATCTGAAACAGTCTGGGCTATTTTGCCAGTTACTATTCTCCTTTTATTCATATCGTTCCCTCAAATAACACCCTCATCTTTGCCTCTGCCAGCTGAAATCCTATCCATTCTGTGAGGCCCATCTTCAAGGGCTCAGTACTTTGGAAGCAAAGATGGAGCAGGTAAGAGTGTGAAGATAAGGAAATGAAAACTTGAAGGATCCGTTTCCTTGGATTTATCTGTTGCCAATTCCCTGTCTGAACCATCTGAACTTCCTGTCACTGTCCTACTCTGCTGTGGACCCATGACTAGCTTTTAGTATATACTGTGTTCAGAATAGTCCAGTCTAGTCAAAATTCTCTAGTCAGTATCATTGCATATGGGTCGAGGTTCCTCCAGCCTCAAGTTGGTTACAATTTTGTAGAAGAGATTGACAAGTATAAAACAAAATATAGTATGTGACAATGAACAAATAAATTAGAGTTGGAAGGATAGAATATGCAACTGAAAAATCTTTTTTTCATAATATTTTGTCCAATTTTCTTCCCCGTATGGTTTTTTGATTTTCTTTTCTATGAAAAGAAAACAGTATCTTTAGCCACTGGGATGCTGGCAGCAGCATGAATCATTATTTGATCAATGAATTTTGTCAATGTTAATATTGTAAATGAATTTTTACATAGATGTAAGCAGAATCATCTGCTCCCAGGTTAAGAAAGAGACAGGGCAGTGTCTAAACATCACAGATATTGGTCTCACAGAATGTAGTCTTTGAGTCAATTGGAAGCTCCTTACTATATCAGTCACTAGTTATTACTCAGTGACCACCCAAGCATGGCCCAAGGCTGAACAAACCAGTTGCACAGAGCTAGGCCTTTTTATTTAGGTGCTTACAACCTGAAACTTTAATTCACAGTTACTATTCTTAGGATCTGTCAAGATCAAAAGCTTTACATGCCAGTTCTCAGGAAACCATTCATTAACAACTTTTCGTAAATAGAGCTCACTCTTATTTTCTTTCTGCCTCATTCATTCTTTTGTCTCATGATCCTCCTGGTGTAAACAGGTAGGATCAAAAGCTGCACCAGTTAGTTAACTTCCATGCAATGCTTAAGTCTGCTCTGCTAATTATGTCTGCCTACCAGACAAGTTTCTTTTCCATCTTACCCAAGAGTATAATCTATTATGTATCAGAATTATAAGGATTCAAGCTGATACTCTAAATAGGATATTAAAGGACACATATGCCCAAGTAGGAAGGAGACACATGAAAACTGAAGGTCAGAGTGTATAAGAGTGTAGTGACTAATGGAAAGAAAGAAGTATAAATCAAGTGACTCAAAGCCAATGCATTACCTAAAGCCAATGAAAATAAAATAGCATGCGTGACTGTTTGGTGATTATGTAAAAGGTGGGAAGCTATGTGTAAATCTAAAGCTTCTCTTATTCAAATCCTATTCAAGCTTTCTTAAAGTAATCTCATATATTTTGGCAAGTTTGACTTTGAGTACAGTTGGCTCCTTTTCATTCATTTATAGAATAGGCCTTCATATGAACACTGTACTTTCTTACGATGACTAATCTGAGAAAAAACAATGGGGCCACTGGCTTAGGAATGGCTGCCAGATGGCAGCCAGGACACAAACACCCCCAGGCATCACGAGGATGTAAAAAGAATAGTTTACGCAGGTGATAATACCACTTAAAGCAACGGCAAGTCATGACTAACAGTTTTGACTATAACTTAGACTTCTAGTGTGGATGCTCATTTGGCATTAACTAAGACCCAAATAAAAATCAACTCTGAATCATCTGGGGAAATTAATGATATTTAAATCTGTGCTTCTAAAATGAGAGTAAGGCATATCTTGATTATAGCTGGGGGCTTTTGTGCCCCAGAAGAATTAGCCTGTAAACGCTTCTGACAAGGCTGAGAATAACTCAAATAGATACAGCCTCAGTTCAATTTGGAATTAAATTACCATTTAAAGTTCTGCTGGCATCTGTGCTATGCTGGCCTCTTGACAAGTGCCTTATTCATTTATTCACTCATTCATTCATTCATTCATTGGCTGTATCATAAAGCATGTCATACAGTCAAATCTTTTACTGCCTCTGCAGTGCAGAACTGTGACTTTAATAGTTACAGTTCTATGTTCACTGTGACTGAAAGTCATTTGGGTGTTATTAAGACAATAGGGCTATTCTTACTGGAAGACTAAGTTGAGGTGGTGCTTTTAACACATAGCATATAATATATTAATTGATTTTTTGCTTAGTAAAAGTAAAAATAGAAAAGAATATATTTGAGAGTAAATTAATTAATTTCAGTCTTGCTTTTTTGCCTTGTTTTCTACTTTAAAAGTAGAGTTTTATTTTCCTACATTGATTGACTGAAAAAGTAAACTACAATGTTAATAAAAAGCAAATCCCAAATAAAAATAAGAATATTATATAACACATAATGTCTTTAAACAGATATCGATATTTTGTTTTTTAGCTTTGTTTTAATTCTTACTTTTTTAAGGGAGGAATTTAGGGAAAAAATTTAAAGCCATTATTGAAAAATACCAATATTGAAATATTAACTGAATTCCTAATCTGTTCTGCAAATGTGTTTATCTTCAGTAAGTAACCTTGTTCTTTCTGTTTACAGTTAAATTTTATCAAAGTATGCGACGCTGGCTTCCACCTTCTGAGCGTGCTAGCATGAGTTATAAAAGCATTTGATTTACCAACACTGACCTCTACGCTGGCAAAGTGAGCAGTTCCTGAAGCCCCACATTTTGTTTAGTTGGGCCTGACTTTGTAAGTAGGTCAGAGGGCCTAGAAAGAGGTTAAAATACTCTTCTGCTACTTTTTGCAGTTTGCACATTAAGTTACATTGTTTGTCCAAATGTCTCATTAGGCTTTGAGGCTCCCAATGAGACATTTGCTTCTCTCTGTGACCACCCTTATGTTAACAATATTGAGATAATTACACATCTCAATGAACATAGCATTTCCTCATCCTCATACCTATTTGCTAGCTTGAAGAAATGTATTTGTCCAACTGGTAACTTGATGTAGTGAGAAGCAGAACCCTTGAATTATATATTAAAGTCAACTCCTCACTTCATACTGAAGAAAATTGGGAGGTATTTAAGTTCTGTGAATTTTCACTTTTTGTTTATGGTAAAACCAGCATCAGAGTGAAGGTTTCTTAATATCTAATCCAAATTTATTTTCATCTTACCTTTCTGACTATCTTTGGCATCTTGTTGTGTATATTATGATTTAATTCTGCTTTAATTTATTAGTCACTTTTTTATTAACAAATGTCAGGAATACGTTCATTATAAAATAATATTTATTAAATACCATGACTTATATTTCAGTTCAATCAGTCAAGTAAATCTGGGTAGTTCAAGGTAAAACTGAGACAATTATTTATCCAAAGAAACAGGACCAATTGTTTTCTTCCCCCTAAGGGAAATACTTGCTCTTTTCAAAAATAGCCTTTTCCATTTTAATTTTAGAAAAATTGAAAAATATTAGAAACATGTAAGAAGAAAAAACATAGGCATAATCCACCTTTCAAAAAAAAAGGTTTGCTAAACAATTAAACTTTGCTTAGAAAAGAAACATTTTCTGGTTCTCTTAAAAAGAGTTTGTGATATACATGGTATATTAGTTTCTATGGCTGCCATAAGGAATGACTGCAAATGTAGTGGTTAAACAACACAAATTTATTATCTTACAGTTATGGAGTTCAGATGTCCTGAATGGGTCTCACTAAGATAAAGGCAAGGATGAGGCTGCATTCCTTCCAGAGGCTCAGGGCAGAGTCCCCTTTCTTGCTCTTTCCAGCTTAGTCTAGATGTCTGCATTCCTTGGCTTGTGGCCCCTTCCTCCATCTTCAAAGCTAACAAAAGTGAGTTGAGTCCTCCTCACATCATATGACTCTGAGCCTTTCCATAGTCACATTTCCAGAGTCCTCTGACTCTGATGCCTCTTCTGCCTCCTGCTTTCACTCTAAGGACCCTTGTGATGACATTGTTTCTATCCAGATAATCCAGTATTATCTTAAGCTGAGCTAATAAGTAACCTTAATTTCATCTACAACTTTAATTCCCCTTTGACATGTAACATGATAAATTCATAGATTCTGCCTAAGAAACATGGGGAACCATCTTGGGACCTGTGTACTCAGAACTCAGGAGCCCTTGAATGACAGTTGTCATTGTTGACAATACAACAGTACCCCTGGTAGTCTGAAATCAACTTTGGGAACCCAACAAAATGTCTAATAGTCTTCATAATTGGGATTTATCTATTAGGTCTTTGATTCTCCCTCTCTCTGTTTTGTTTCTTGTTTTGTTTTGTTTTTTTATGTTACTCTGTCACTCTCTTTTTTCTATCTCATGCCATGGCTCCCAGAGAACCATGGCATTTGCCCTGTGGCTTTGGTCATTTTTCTCCTCTGTGTCTCTGTTTCTGCATGCCCTTTCTGCTCTAAGAAGTTTAGGTTCTTCCTTCTCTGGAGTTCCATTCACAATTAGAACCATAGGAATGGATGAATCTGTATTGGGGTCATCTTCTAATATCTCTGAGTAGGTCCATGAGAAGCAAAGAAACTTTCCAAGGGAGGGGCAGGACTATGCTCCCAGCACAGGAGAACAATAGGTCCTTAAATTGGAACAATCCATTTCAAAAATCTCTGGGGATTTTTTTAAACAGGAAGGAGGCTGGATGGGAGGTTGTGAGGAATGGAGGAAAGATATTATCTATCAGAATTTAAATTTGTTTCATATCCTTATATATATTTATAGATATTATTTCTAAATTTCTATATAAGATTACATTGGAAGAATTTATTAGGTGTTTCCAAGTTTTTACTATTACACATATTTTGTTAAAAATTTTTAAGCATATTACTTTAAGTGGATTTCTGATTAATATTTCAGGATATATTTTTTGGTATACATTTACTGGGTCAAATGTTAAAAACATAAAATCCTTTGATTGTTTTCACTGGCATTGCTTTCTAGTAAAATCAAACTTTGTAGATCATTATTAGCCATTCAAAATTATATTTTGAAAGATCTATTTACTTATATTTCCATTCTTTCTCTCATATGGTAAATTTTTTTATTGCTATGAATTTTCTATGTCTAAAGTTTGCCTACTTTTTCATATTTCTGTAAACCCCACTTTTAAAAAAAATTGTTTGGGAGTTTTTTCCTTGGAATTTTACATTCTTATGTATCTTGGGATCTCAGTTACTGTCTTTTAATTTGTTGTTGCAGATCATGACTTTTAGCACTCAGCACTCATTTCCACCCCCTTTAATATGCTTCTTTGTTTCTGGATATGCTTTAGATTCTGCCAAGGTGATGGACTTGTATGTAGTCTGAAATGCAAAACATAGAATCCATTTTTTTCTTTGTCAGAAGTGAGAGGCACATAGCCTCTGGCAGATACAAGTTTTTACAGGGCAATCTGGAATCTATTCCCTTGCAAATCACCCACTTTGTATGTAATTTGGGAGTGTAGGGGCAGCTGAGAGTCTGGCTGTCACTTTTGCAGTTTTCTGACTTCAGACACAGCAACATCCTCACTTTCTGGATCATAGTTGCTGCTGTGACCTGAAAGCTAGTGACACATTTGCCTCTCTAATCCTTCCAACTGTTTTATGTCCACCGAACTCCCTGTATTAAATCCGTTTCAATTTGAAATACCAAGAAGATTTCTGTTCTCCTGAATGAAGTGGTGCCCTACCCTATCTCTATGGTTTGAAACTTAGAGTATTTTCTCTCACATAGTGGAAAACTGTGACAGCTATTTTATTCTGTTGTTTTATTTTTGAAGAGCTTTATTCAAACAAAAAGTGCATGTTGTAAAATTCACCTTTTTGAAGTATATAATTCAATGGCTTTAGCACATTCACAGACTTATGCATCTACCATCACAATCAATTTTAAAATGGTTCCACTATCCCCAAAAGAAATGCTATACACCTTCACTATCAACTCTATTCCCTGCAAATTCCAGCCCTAAGCAAGATACTTTCTGTGTATTCTGGACAGTCCACGTAAACCTAATTATACAATATGTGACTGGATTCTTTCATTTATCATAACGTTTTGGAGGTTCATCCATGTAGCATGTGCCAGTACTTTATTGCTTTATACAGCTAACCATCTGAATCAGCATTTATTCAATAATATTCTAACATCACTGACTTGGAAAGTCATTCTTTTATAATATTAAATTAATGGATTATACCCTTTTAATTATCTCAGTCCTCATTTTCTTTAACAATATTGCTTTTAACTATTGCTACCTTCTTACTCTTATTTTTCTGGATTGTCTAGAGTGTGAAGTCATTGTATCAAGAATATCTAGACTATTTTCCTGCCACAGTAGGATTGTTGCAGAGGCAAAGTCTGTGTAGTACTGTGCTGCTCAATTCAGGTTAGTCAGTTCTGTTATCGCTTCCATATTCTAACAGGTAGACTGCTATGTTGTTTTTCAGTATTGTTGTAAATTTAAATCTATTTCTGAATCTTCATGGGTAAAACATTTGATAAACATTTATGGAGCAAAACATAAATACTATACTTGTCAAAACCCATAGAACCATACAACCCAAAGAACGAACCCTAATGCAAACTATGAATGTTAGTTAGTAATATGTCAGTATGAGTTCATCAATTGTAACAGACGTACCACACTAAAGCAAAATGTCAATAGTAGGGGAAATTTTGCACAGGGGGAGACAGGATATACAGGAACTCTCTGTGCTTTCCACTCAATTTTTCTGTGAGCATGAACATGCTCTAAAAATAAAGTCAATTTAAAATAGATTAATAATATGTGAAAATATTCTAAAGAGCTATATGATAGATGTTTTAAAAAATTAGACATTAGGTATATATGGAGTTTCACACCATGATGCATTAATAGTGAATTCTTTCCTTTTACCCCACTCCTGAAAGACTCTCTACAGCCACACAGTCTTTCCTGTCCCTTGTGACCTGTTTTTTGTTTGTTTGTTTTAAATGAACAGATCTCTGCACTATAATATTTAAATAGCCATAACTGTGACAGTGTCATGCCTATTTTCATATGACTTAGCAGTTTGTTTTTCCTTACGTCTGGGTCCTGATAATCCCTTGAAGGCCCTATACCAGAGACAGTAGCATCGCTTCTCTGTCGAAGCTGTTCCTTCCCCATAAATCATAAAAAAAAAAAAAGACTATCTAATTCCCAGTATAAGCAAAGACTGCAATAACCTGAGTACCCATCAAAGCAAATAAAATTGCATAACTTATAACCTAATTAATAGTGGAATGCTTTTCTGCTATCAAAATGGTATTTTCTGTGAACATGTAATAAGAAGAAAAACATTCTCAATGTGTTAAATTAAAAGAGAAAGATGAAAATCTGTATATATATATATATATATACATGAAAGGAAATATATTGTAGCTAGTTATCCTATCCAGAATTGCCTGGGAGCACCAGTAAGCATTCTAAATGAATAAATTACAGTTTCTCAGCCAGGTACACTCTATGTTAAGTTGCTCATTAGAAAGACAGTTCAGGGCCGACCCCGTGGCTCACTCGGGAGAGTGCGGCACTGGGAGCGCAGCAGTGCTCCTGCCGCGGGTTCGGATCCTATGTAGGGATGGCCGGTTCGCTCACTGGCTGAGTGCGGTCACAAAAAAAAGGACAAAAAAAAAAAAAAGAAATAAAAACAGTTCAACTGGGCTGGCCCTGTGGCTCACTCGGGAGACAAGGCCGCAGGTTCGAATCCTATATAGGAATGGCCAGTGTGCTCACACTGTGCCGACGGTTGGGATCCCCTTACCAGTCAAAAAAAAAAGAGCTCAACTGAAAAATCTACAAGTACAATTCAGAGGTCCTATTTCTGTAATTTTGATGTTGAAACATATATTTCCTAAACTTTTTATTTTGTTATAATTTTACTTCATTTTATTTTTTAATGTTTTTTTAATTGAAACATAATTGGTTATACATATTTGTGAGGTACTGAGTTACTATATGTATTTGTGTACAATATGTGGAGATCAAATCAGGATAGTTGGCATATTCATTATTGCAGAATGTATAATGACAAAAGAGTTGTGAATAGTGCAGATAATTCTTATATATCCTAATCCTAGCTTCCCCTAATGTTGACATCTAATATAACCACGGTATGTTTATTGAAAGAAAAAAATTATTATTGTTAAAACACTAAAAAATAAGTTACATATTCTATTTAGATTTACTAGTTTCTCCTCCAATGTTCTTTTTCTGTTTCATGGTAACTTATTACATCCAGTTGTCATATTTCCTTCATCTCTTCCAATCTTGACAATTTTACTGTGTTTTCTTCCTTTTCATGATCTTGATATTTTTGAAGAGTACTGTTCTGATACTTTATTAAATGTTTCTCATCTCAAGTTTGTCTGATGTTTTCTTATGATTAAATTGAAGTTATCAATTTTTTGGAAGACGACTACAGAAAGGAAGTGCTCTTCTCATTGTGTCCTGTCAGAGGTACATGAAATAGCAAGATTTATTACTGATTTATTATAAACTTGGTTAACATGGTGTATCTAGCTCTTAATCCTGTTCATGACATCAATTGTAAAGCTACTCGACCATGACACTTGTTGGGCTCTTTTACCCGCTGGTAATCCTGCACCGACTGGGCCGATTGTTGCATGTGGCTAGGTCTGTAGCCCACAGACCCCTCAAGCCCGTTCACAGACTGAGGCACAAACCCTTCACACACCAGGCAGGGTCCCCAGACCCCTCACATGCCAGGCTGGGTCACCAGACCCCTTCACGCAGGTCTATGAGCTAGGTAACCAGCCAAAAGGGTCCTTGGAGCCAGGTTGGAAAGCATGGCTGTACGGGGCTGATGCCTGAGGCTGATGCCCACCCGCCTGCTTCACTAAAACTCCAATCTCAATCTCTCTCTCTCTCTCTCCTCTCTGAAGAACACAAGAATAGCAACAAAACTAAAAAGTTGGCGCACATGCACACTAACTCCTCACAGATACACACACACACACACACACACACACACACACACGCAATTTGCTTACGAAGGATGCTGAACCACACCCAACTGGACCCCAGGCGAGGGCCCTGACCAAACTATTCTATTTTCCCAACATGGTGTCTTTTGGTTTCTCTACTATGCAGTCATTTTGTCTTTCTGTTCTCTATTCATTAGAAATGAGTCACTAAGCACAACCCACATTCATGGGCAGTGAAATTAAGTGAGATTATATTTTAAACCATTGTTTTTAGCCTTTATTCTCTCCATGGCCTCTGCATGATGGGTGTCTTCCTGACTGACAATGTGTGGCCTACTCATTAAACTTTAGATTCTGCATCTGGAGGGTGACAACTTAGCTTTTAAGGTGCCACCAAGATTTCAAGTCAATGTTATACACCCCACTTGACCATAATATTAACTCAGGCAACTTCAAGCATATCCTCCAATTTTGGTTAAAATCCAAACTGAGTTTTATCAAATGTGGATGATGAACTTATTTTTGATCTTCCACTTGAGGTACTTCACAGTGCATTTCACATACGCCCTGACAGTTAAAGTTTAACTTGAACTATCATGACTATTCCTTCTATATTTGCTGTCATTTCTACATGATATAACTAGACTGAAAAATAAATGAAAAATGAATTTTTTATTCTCATAGATAAAAATATTGCTTTCTTCTGGGTAGTTTTAATATTGATGATTCTGATTTTTTTAATTTAAGTTTATATATTTATTAATATTAATTTTTTACATTCTAAGATGTTGTTGCAGAGCAGTTCGGGAGGAAGGGGTCAGGGAAAGGGGAAGGAAACAGGGCGGGAGAAGGAGGAAGGAGGGGGGCATGGTGGAGGCCTGTGGCACCCCCCTCATTCCTGCAGGGGAGACCAGGGGGTTTCCAGCAGCTTGGTCATTGCTGGGCTGGGTACAGATGTCAGAGGGGTATGGCTGAGGCTCGGGAGCCTGGGGTGCTTCCTGTGGCAGCTTGGTGGTCATTGCTGAGCTGGTTACGGGTGTCAGGGGGTTGTGGTCGAGGCCTGAGGCCCCCCCCCACCACCCTGGATTGGGTGCCCAGGGTGCTTCCTATGGCAGCTCAGTGGTCATTGCTGGACTGTGTGGGTGTCAGAGGGCATGGCTGAGGCCACTGGCTCTTCACTGTCCTGGCTTAGGAGCCCAGGGTGCTTCCTATGGCAGCTTGGTGGTCATTCCTGGGCGAGTTGTGGGTGTCAAGGGGCATGGCTGAGGCCCCTGGTCCTCTTCTTTCACTGGCTGGGGAGCCCAGGGGGCTTCTGGTCCTTCTAGGTTTTATACGTGTTCTTTGGTGATGTGAGACCCTTACATCTTTGTCTCTGATCTGTGAGTATCTTGTTTTTTCTTTCAGTTCTGTGTTAGATTATTTGCTATTCCTACCACTAAACTCTGCACTGGAAATAATTTGTTGTCCTTTGCTTACTTCTAAAGTGGGAAGACTTCCTGTAGGAACCAGTACTTGAGCCCTGTGGTTGAGCTAAATTGCTGCTTTGCTGCTGATTCCCCGGAGAAGGTTTTTGTGCAGCTCAGGTTTTAATGATTGACTTTATAGGTGCTTCCAGGACTTGTGAGATCTGGTGCACATGGGTTGTGTAGAAACACTGGTCTGGGCATGAGTCTTTTCAGTGAATGGTACCCCATGCAGTTCTATATTCCTGACCAGTCTACTCAGAGTGGTCCTGTGCTGCCTGGGGAACAGATCGGCTGTCCATGCTGTGCCCCAGTGTTCCCCCCGGTGGGCCTGTCTCCCTCACCCCTTCACTCCAAACATTTCCCATGGTACGAGCCATGTGCCAGTCCCTTGTGATGACTCACTGACCTCTGAGTTTTTTCAGTTGTTGTGGCTCCTTGCTCCTATGTGGGTCCATAGGAACCCTGTTAGTGGTCTAGCTGGCCTGGGGGCCACCAAGGCCCTCTTCTCCCCTTTGGCCTTCAAGTAACTTCCTATGAAGGGCACAGCTGTGGCTTTTGCCAGCTCCTGCTCTTTATATTCAGCAGCTCAGGCCTGGAAACAGCCTGGGATTTGAAATGGTCAGCGTGGTCCTTCCTTTCTCTCACTGTGGCTTCTCCCACCTTCATGTACTCCTTGGGTCTCTCCTCCTCTTCCCCTGAGCTCTAGCAGCCCCAGCATAACTGTCATTGCTTTTTAATAGATGTAAATTGGTTGATTGGTGGGAGAGAGTGATGCTGGGGACCGTCTATTCTGTCATCTTGACCAGAAGCCCCCAATTCTAATTTTTTAAATCTTTTGGTATTTGCCTAATTTTCTTCAATCTGCATGTGTGTCTTTAAAAACAACAAAAAAGGATGATAATTTTTCAAAAGCAATGGGTTTATGTGAGATATGTCTACTAGTGGAAGTACAGAATAGAAAAAACAGCATGAAGTAGAATAGAGAAAGAGCTTCAGTCTGAGAAGTTCTTTTTCTATTACTGAAAAAAAATGGGCTGGTTCTGGTGGGGTTGGTTCCCTGATGGTCTTTGCTGACACTTTTTACATTCTGTCCAGTCATTCAGGTTTGTTCTCACTGCTGCCATTTGTAGCAGTGTGACATATTAGTGGGTGTCATTCATAGAATAAATAAAGGAACAAAAATTTCCAAAGAAAATGAAAACTCTTGACATAGCATTGGTTCTCAAATTGTTTTGCTTTTTACCTAATCAATATGTCTTAGGTGCAGCCCATCCTCTTCATCATGTTTTATGCCACAGAGTTATTTCAGGCCGTCATTACCTGAAATTCTGCAATAGCTTGGTGACCTCTGTTACTGTTCACTGGCTAGTTAGGACAACTACAAATTGTGGTCACATTGAATGGCCTAAACTCAAACGTACAATGTTGCTTTTTGAAATGGGTTGAATGGTGTCCCCACACCCCTGTCCCTAAAGTATGATCAAGTCCCAGAACCTGTGAATGTGAAGTTGTTTGGATAAAGAAACTTTGCAGATGTAATTAAGTTAAGGACCTCAAGAAAAAATCATCCTGGATCATCCAGGTGGCCTTTAAATCCAATACAAGTATTTTTAGAGGAGACACACAAGGAAAGTGAGAGAATATCATTCTACATAAAGAATTATGGAAGACTATAGACAAAGGTGCTTGGGATCAGATTCTGAAGTGCCTATAGGCTCTGATGAAAAGTGTAAATGTTATACTAGCTGCAAGGCACAACTATTAGTAAGTTTTAAGCAAGTGAAAAACATGATGTGATTTTCTTTATAATAATAAATTCACCCTGATTCTCTGTGGAAAATTAATGTAGGTAGGACATCAAAAAGAAGGCAGAGAATAAGTTGAAAAATCAGACTAGAGGGGAAAGGGGAAATACGGAATGATCTGGAAAGATTAGTGTTTTATTTTGACAGTACAACTAGCAGAACTTTTTGATGATCTGATGTAGAAAGTGGGGAAATGAGGCATTGGCCTTACAAATATAAATGAATGAGGAAATCCTTTTCATGGTGGAATTATGAGTATGGAAGCCCGATTGAAGTACACTCAGGATAGAATGAGAGGTGATAAAGTGGCAGCAGAAGCAAAGTACTATCATTAAGATTTTCTTCTAGAAAGGATGTAGAGAGAATGTAGAGGATTATGTTGGACCATGGGTGGAATTTTATAAAACAGAGGATAAAAGATCAAGTTTGTGCACAGGTGGAAATGGGTAAGTAGAAAAGAAGAAACTAACAAATGAGGAAAGAAGAGTTATTTGCAGCCGAGAAATCCTTGGAAATATTCCAGGCACTCAGGAAGGAATTAGCCCTTGATAGAAGTGGGAAGTTTTCATTTATTGTATCAGGAGGGAAGGGAAAAAATTGTAGGATAAAAGCAGGTAGGTTTCCAGCAATTGTGTTAGCATTTTAGGTGGTCATCAAATGAGCCAGAGTTCTCCTATTAGTTTTAGACAATTATCAAGATTAAAAAGTTAAATTTAAAAACGTCTTTCAGAATCATGAACACCTGAGAAAATATCAGCTCATCCAGTCTGATAAACACTGGCCCATAAAATAAAGCCCAAATTTGTAATCATAACTTCTTGAATTTGTGAGGCCAGTTTCTTAAATGTATATGTAAATGCGTATCATGTTATTTTTCTTTAGAAGGAAAGTCTTCTTCACTAAAATCTTCCATCAATATTTTAATATTCTTCAGCCAAAATCTAAACTGGAACAGAAAATACTAGGGTTATATACTTCTTTAACTTTCTGCTTATTCCTTTGGATGATGGAGGTTAGGTATTATATCGGAGGATTCATTCTACCTTTTACAAACTCCAGACAGGCCATAGCGATTAATACTATTGTTTTATCATTTGTAATTTTGAACTATCCTTTATTTTCCAAAAGTAGACTTAGTCTTCTCATGCTTCCTTGCATGAGCTCTTTCTCTACCTGAAATGCTGTTAGGCTCGCCATTCTATTACCATTCGTGACATATTTCCCACTCTATCAGTGGTTGGTGAAAGTTTGCTGGGAAATTAAAGGCATGCCAGTACATAATAGAAGTCATACTTTCTATTTTTCACACATAATGTGCTAATATGTAATTTAGAGGAAAGAGAGGATATGTTTAGCTTATGGAAGAGCTTAACACAGGGCTTACCAACCAGGTGAAATCCTATCTGCACAAGACAATAAAGAATGATTAATATTGGAATGTGTAGAAATGGGGTAAAGGACCATCCACAGAAAGAAACCAGTGTGATGAACAGAATATGTACCAGCCTCGAGTTTGACTGGAGCATAGGTATAACCGTGACTTTTCAGTTAAAGGTTATTCCCTGTTTAAATTGCTTGTTTTTTTCAGTAAATTTCCGTAACTAACCTCTCATTCTGTTTCTTCCTATCTGTCCTTTAAGATAGTGCCTCTGGCATAGAAGTCATGACCTGTGCGCCTAAGGTTGTTTTTTTTTTTTCCCCCAAGATCATTAGGGTTAGCTTGGCCCAGCGCAAACTGGGCTAGGTTGGTTGAACCTACAGACATCTCTACTGAGCCTGCACCTGCATGAGTGTCTGACCTTTGATGTCAGAAGGTCAAGGGCTCCACCTCCAGATCCTTGTAACACCACAGTCAACTGAACATGCGGATGGCCTGTGCCAGGCACAGATTACTGAAAGACTCTTTCAAATTCTTTAAGCAATCATAATCCCCCATGCCTTGCACTGTTCCTAACCACTTTCCCATAATTTTACCATACTTCTCATTGTGGGTAAGATGGAGCTGAGATGCAAACCTTCCATCTTCACACACTAGCCGGCTTCTGATTCAACTAACTTTCTCTACTACAAAGACATGTGCTTTGGTGATTGGCATTGCACAGCGTGCTGGCCAGCAGACCTCATTCAGTTTGGTAACATAGATACGTGAAAGGAAAAGGTATGAATTGAATTTGTAAATGTAAATTCACACCTAGATAGGAAGTGATCTAGCTTTGAGTAATAGGTTAAACATTGCTAATATAGATCTAAAATCCATGGGTAGCCATTGGTGTTCTCCAGCATGGGATCTGGGAAGTGCTACACAATTAGAACCATGATTTTGAAAGATAGATGAGGCAGCTATGTGCCTAGGAGACAAAGCAGAAAAGCTGCGAGCAATAATTGTTGTCAACTTCATCAAATACCTTACTTTGGAAGAGCAGGTTAAATTGGACACATATCCATCAACAGGGTGTGTTTTGTTTTTATTAGGCTGCAAATAAGAATGGAGTTTCTTCAAAAATTAAATAGTTTAAACAAATAAAAAGAAATGCCCCAAATAAAAAAAGGTCAGAAATTTTATTGAATCCTTAAATATCACCAAATGGGGAAAGCAATGTCCTTAATTTTTTGTTGAGACTGTCCTGAAAGTTTGCCAAACAGAAAGCTTCTGAACATTCTGATTATTTGTAAAGAGCCCAAAATTTGTTATTCATGAAAGTATCAGTGTTCTTTAACTACTACAGCTGTGACAAGACCTAAGGACATCAGCTAAATATTTTACAGTGCCCCAAACACTGTTTTTGAGTGTTCTGACTCATTTTAATGGAAAAGAGGACCATTTTATTTCCTTTATTAATGAATGCATTAGGAATTTATTTGTCTTTCCTTCTAAATGACCTTAATTATACTTTGTTTCTATATTTGTCTGCCCAAAGTGTACATGGTAATATAGGATAGGGTGAAGCCTGCTTAAGGCTCATTATAAAGATATATAAACATGGTAGCAAAATTATTAGAATGTAGAATGTAACGCCATATATAAATCTACCTAACTTTCCCTACTCAAGAGATTCTTTATTTTAAAAGTGAAAAGTAATTATAAACTTTTATTCTTACCTTTTTAGGAGGGGGAATTGTTTATTTTCACACACATAATAAAATTGCTTGGAAGGAAACAAAAAAGAGGACTTAGGTGTATCATAGATGACTTATAAATAATTGAAGAAATGGCTAACACTCATTTATATTTTAGTGCATTATTCTTACAAACTAATATTTAGACATAATAAAATTCAATGTAAAGTAAGTTTACTTTAACCTACTTCTTAATAAGTCATGTTGCATCTTGAACCGCAAGCGGTAATTCTAGTATGATCTAAGGCACTGGGTGTTGATTGTTTTCTACTCTCAAAAGGAATGAAATAAAATTTTCTACATTCATAGTAATCAGCTCACATTTTTAGGTGACTAGGAAACAAAGGAAAGCTGATTTAGCTACAATAATTGCAGAAAAAATGGACATTAAGGCAAAACATATTTTTAGGGTTACTACATAAATGCTAAAAATTGAAATTCACCAAAAGATGTGACAATTTAACTGTATTTGTGTCTAATAAGCTAGCCTCAAATTATATAAATAAAAAAATGGATGAAATTACTGGGAAGTTTAGGTAAATCTACTAATATATATAGAGAGAGTTCAACACCCTTTTTTAGTCATTAAAGGACAAAAAAGCAAAAAAAAAAAAGATATAGTTTTAATAGTAAAAGTAACAAGTGTATTCTAATGGATAGACACCGGTTTTTGTGCTTCCAAATTAGAGTAAGTACATTTTTCTCAAATGTATATGGCACATTCACAGAACTGATTATTTATTATGCCATGAAGCCAGAAAAAATAAATTTTAAAGTGCACGTATCATGCCAATTAGGTTCCCTAAAAATAGTGAAATTCAGCTAAAAATGTAAAAGAACAAGTAAAAAAGATAAACAAATCCCCTTATATTTGAATATTTGAAAAAAAATTATCTGAACAACTTATGGTAAAAGAGGCTGACATAATGTAAATTTTAAAAATATTTACAAGTAACTAAAAATAACCACATCATACATCAAAACCTGTGGTAAAATGCAAAAACAACTCTTTGAGTGAAGTGTATAGCCTTAATTCTTTACACTAGAAAAGAAAAATGGCTGAAAAATAATAAACCAAGTTATAAAATGAACACAGAATAAACCCCAAATTAGAAGGAATAAAAGGAGCAGATCAATGAACTAGAAATACTAGCATATGCATACCAAGGACAAGATTGTTAGGGCACTGTGCATAACAACAAAAACTAAAAAAAAAAAAAAAGCACAAATGCTAATAAATAAAATATATGCATGAATTGTGTTTTAGTCACAAAGTGGAATATTAAACAGCAGCAAACATGAGTGAAAAAAAGCTACATCCAGCAGATAAGAGAAATCTTGTTATTAAACCTACCACATAGAATGAATTGGGGAGTATGTGAAAGAAAGAAAAAGTCTCAAAAGACATTATTTAGTGTATGCTACTACTACAACATTTAAAAACAAGCATTACATTTTTAAACTAAAATTTTTATTTTGAGATCATTGTAGATTCACAAACAATTCTAAGAAATGATACAAAGAGATCCCATGCATTCTTAACGCAGTTTCTCTTATTAGTAACATCTTGCAAAACTGTAGTACAATATCACAACCAGGATATTAACATTGGTACATGCTACCAATTTTATTCAGATTTTTCAAGTTAACTTGTACTCATTTGTGTGTTTGTATTTAGTTCTATGTGTTTTTTTCACGTATGTTGCTTTGTGCATCCAATACTGTAGGCAGGATACTGAACAATTCCATCTCAAGGATCAGTCATTTTACCCTTTTGTAGCCAAACCTTTCCAACCTCAACCCTAATCCCTGGTAACCACTGATCTATTCTACATTTCTATAGTTTTGTTATTTTAAGAAACTTATATATAAATGGAATCATATAGTGCTTAACCTTTTGAGATTGGCTTTTTGCACTCAGTGAAACTTCCTGTTGACTTATCCTGTTGATTTATCCATGTTGTTGCATGTATCAATAGTTTTCACATTTTTATAACTAAGCAGTATTCCATAGTCTGAATGTACCATAGTTTCTCTAACAATTTACCCATTGAAGGACATCTAGGCTGTTCCCAGATTTTAGTTATCATGACTAAAGCTGCTATTCTCTTATAGGCTTTTCCCCCATGAACATGAGTTTCCGTTACCCTTGGAAATATATTTCAAGCATGCAATAGCTAGGTTGTATGGTAATTGCATGTTTAGTATTATAAGAAAATGCTAAACTGTTTTCCAAAGTGACTATACCATTTTATATTCCTGCCAACAATGTATGAGTGATCTGATTTGTTCTCATCCTCACCAGCATTTGGTATTGTCAGTCTTTTTTATCTTAGCCATTTTGGTAGGTGTGTAAGGATATCTCATTGTGATTTTAATTTGTATTTTCCCAATGGCTAATGATGTTGAAAATGTTTTCACATGCTAAATATTTTCTCCTGAGTTTCTTTTTTCTAAACTTTTATAAATTTACATTTTACATATAAATCCATTACCCCTTTAAGCTCATCTTTGTATAAGGAGTGAGGTTTTAAGTCAAGATTTATTTTTTTTTGCTCATGGATGTGCAATTACTCATGCATCATTTTTATTGAAAAAAGCATAAGAATAATTCCAAACATTGGGTTCCTTGGAAAACAGAATATGAAAAGGAGATTTCTGTTAGAAAGTGATGAAAGGAGAGATTGGACTGAGAAACAGTCTCAAAAAAAAAGCCTCAGGGGCCCCCACAGAACGCTCTGGAGTTGGAATGGCTCTGTAGAGTTGTACTGCATTGGAGGGAAATAGCCCTATACTACCTCCCTACACTCCAACCCTCCTCCCCCACACCCACACACTGATTGCATGCATGCTGCCTCTGAGAAGGGCAGTGACCTTGGATGAAGAGGCTGTTCAGGCAGTTCCAAGAAGGGGAGGCAGGCAGACCTGTCAATAACCAACACTACCAGCCCTTGGCTGAATGAATTCTTTGGTCTTGAATAAAAGATCCAAGCAGCTCACCTGAGCATCCACTACAAACAACAAACTCAAAATTCAGAATACATTTACTTCTGGGAGTGGGAAAGATAGAAAAATGGTATGGCAGAGGAGCCCTTATAAGTAAATTATTTTTTTTATTTTATATTTTAATTTTAATTTTTAAAATTTTTATTTTATTATTTTTTAACCAAAAGTAATTATGATTTGTAATGAACATGCTAATAATATTGATTTGATCACCACATACTGCACACAAATACTGACAGTTAACTCTGTGCCCCATAAGTATGTATAAATAATAATAATAAAAATAAAAAGAAGTAAGTTATTTGTATTTCTCTAGTGTTTGGTTTGGGCAGTAGGTTCACAGGGATTCGTTATATTAATAAATGAGTAACAAAATGTGTACAAATAAAAAATAATAAAATAAGCTTATACTAGGACAAATGATGATAGTTTGTCATGTGCCAAAAATCAACACCTAAAATGAAATATAATTTAGTTAAATAAACTGGTTTGTGATTCTTCCTTAAAAACAAATGTTAGCTTCAGAAGCTGAAGTATTCTGTCACTCGATTAAACTGCTTCTCCAGCACACACCTGGTGCAGGAGTAGGTTTCCTATGCCTCATTTTTCCTCTTAATATCAGATGAAAGGGTCTTAACCCATTCCAAAGATTTATATACAGTCTTTATTATTTGCTAATGTACTGTTCTGTCCTTTGAGAAGCAATGGAGAAACTTACATGTAATAAGATTTATCGGTCATGAGAGTTACGAAGACAAAATAATGTATAATTTCAAAGCCTTAAACTTTAATATTATTTTCTTGCCTTTTAAGAATGAAAGAATGGTTAGACTTTCCCGTTTCTTAAACATGAATTCAGCAAAAATGCACGTGAGGAAATCGTTGAAACTTTAAATAATAGAGACTACTGCAGACAGTTTCCATTTCCAGACTGATTCAGTAAGCTTCACTAGAGCGAAAGCCCATCATGGTCATATATTTGCTAAGCAAATCTCTCAGGAAAAATGTCATTTGTTCTCTCTGAAGTATGACTTCTTAGGCAGAGGATGTCATGAATGTTTACTCTGTGGTGTTAGAGTTTTCCTGTTAGCTTGAATTTTCCATTACTCTAACAGAAACGTTTGATATTGGGCAGGGGGTGGGGGTGGTGGAGAAGGGATAAAGGTCAGATTCCTATGCAGGCACAATTTTGACAAGGAAATCAAATTCAGTCATTTCCAATTCCACATCTAGACTTGTCTAGAAACCCATATGCTATGTGGTCCAATTTCCGACTTTTCATTCTTTGAAGCTCATTTATGACTTGCAGACACGCTGAGAGTGATGTGAATGTAAAAGAGCTTCCACGGTTATTATTTCTGCAGTTGCTTTGTTCGTCTGTAAACTGCATTTCCCTGTACTTCAACTGTAGTGCCAATCAGGTTATCCCCAAGCAGAGCACACGCGTGGAACTGCTTGCCATTCAGGTACATGACATTTGATGGCAACAGCCAGAATTTGTACCGAACCCTCACCTTTGAAGTTACTCCAGTGTAAAAACAGCAGTTTAAAGATTTGCACAAGTGTAATGATAGAAGTTGGTAATATTTCCCTTTGAAGAAATATTAATTAATAAAGCTGCTGAATAAACTTCATATAAAGTGATGTTGCAATTTTTCTCCTATGTTTTGGAGCTTAGAAAAGAAAATGAGATTTTTGAGAAGGAAATCTGGTGTATACTCTTATCTCTCACTTAGTTCTCATTATACTACTAGTCTGTAAGTGTGATTATTATTATTTTACAAATGATGACTAAGGCTAGCTGTTAGGTGTTTTGACAGGCAAAAGAGACTGATAAGTTTGTGAGTTTGGAACTCATTTTATTTCTCATTACACTAGAATTTTGACAATTTTTTTCTGAGTGACATATTTTAATAAGCATTCAAAAAAATCGGGCATTGGTTGCATGATAAATTGTTTGGAAAGTCTAGGTTAATTCATGTTACCCAAATTTTGCTGCAATACTTTTCAAAACCTGTAATAGTATGATACAATGCAATGTAACTCACATGCTCCCAAGGTGTAAGGTGTCCTTTTTAGTTAATTTATAATCATCTCAAGGGCAATTCTGTTCCAAAGTACAGAATTTGCGAAAGCTAATGCTTCTAAAGTATAAATACTTCTCAAAGAGGTAGTCTTTGAAAAAATCTAGCTCATTTTCAAAAGCAGGAGTCACAAAATCATATTTTCCCCCACCTATAGAGGAAACATTTACACTGGAGTGGCTGCAAGTATGTGCTGAGACTCGCATGGAGTTTGTTCTCAGTATTTTCTTAAAACCACAGGAAGGGATTAGGTTTTTTATATTCTCCCAGATCCTCACATCTTTAAAGGAAGGAAGACAAAGATATCAGGTATGCTATGAATGATTCTCAAGAGGATTTCTATTTGAATTTTATAGCCATATTTGTTTTGCTATAAAGAATTATCTATACTGTACTAACAAGAAGCCTAGAAAAGACTTCAGAACATGGCAGGGCTTTGATTAAGGAAACAAATTTGATTAAAGGAAGCCAAAGTGCCCCCACAGTGTTTTCAACATAATTAGCCAAAAAAAATATTTTTTTTGTTTTGGCCTTTGTCACTCATGCCCTTTTTCTTTCCACTCTTCACCCTCTGTCACACATCTACACACAACGCTTACACATGCACAAACTCACAAACAATCGTAACATATAAACCAGAGAGATAAAATGTGGATTATGACACATTTAAATGTGGACTTATGACACATTCTTCCTATAGGTAGAATGCTTTGAAATCTCTTCTCTTGATCATTTTAAAGGAAACCTCTACAAATTTTTTATCACTCTGATGTATTTTATTCAATTTGATTCAATCAATATTTACCACTCTTCTATCATGTCCCAGGATTTAGAATAGAAATGAGGAGGCCAAGTATGGACAAGATAAAGTCCTTAAAGACGAGAGACTTAGAGTGAAGTATGGACACCGAACTGGAAATTGAAGTGTCAAGTACTTTAGGACAGAAGAGGTTCAGGGTACAAAGGCATTGGGTTAAAACCTGAGGATTTAAATTTGTATAGGGATGAGGAAGGCTTCTTTAAAGAATTCTTAAACTGACACAAAAAGATGAATAGGAATAGGATGAGGATGAAGAAGTAATAGCACCCAGTACAAATATATCTCCCCCCCCCACACACAAAAAACCAAAACCAATAAATTCTGTGTATAATGCTTGAAACCTGAAAGAAAGCAGGCACAGCCATGGAGAGACTGATTAGAAACCTTACATGGTAATTCTTTGAACTTCAGTGATGATGGCATGAGAAGAAATATTAATATTACAGACATATTTCAGAGGTAGAAAAAATAATTTGATGTATGATTAGATGTGGAATATGATGGAGAATGAAAATCAAAGATTATTTCCAAATTTGATTAGCTGAGGGATAGTGATCCCTCTTGTAGTGAACACTAAATGAGAAATTTGCTCCTGTGAGATGCGTTCAGTTAGTTAACATGTTGAATTTTAGGTTAATAATCTATGTCCAATTTAACCAGTGTTTGTAGAAGCAATGAGAGAGTCTAGGGGTGACTGTGGTTCCCTCAAGCCTCCTCATTGTGGCTCTGACACTATGCCCAGCCCCTTCTCATTCTCCAGGCACTGTTAAATTTAGGACTGTAGCATCCATCCCTATTTGATCTTTGAGGCAGTGTTAATTCTGAATGGCTTGCGATTCTGAATTGGATTCCAATACTTTGAGGCAGTGTTAATTCTGAATTGTATTCCAATATGACGCACAAGCACACAATTGCTTATCATTTATGAGTGCTGACATTATGCCAAAAGATATCAGACACTGGAATGGCCAAACAAACCTCCAGAAGCTGTATTACCCTATTCCTTTCAATCCAACATTACCAATAAACATGACATCCTGAGTTTGAGATAGAAGGTGCTCAGTTTCCCTGGGCTCAGGTTACAGGACACACTTCTGGGTTTCAAGCCATTCCCTGAGATTTCAGGCTCCTCCTCTCGGCCCTCTCCTAGAAGAAAGTTAGTGTTGCTAGTTAGACCTGTTTTGGGCACCAACTCAGGGAAATTGAGACCTCAAGGGCCTGGCTTCTACAAATCCAGGGGCTGGGCATGCTCTGTAGAGAAGAATTATATAACACTGGTAGCTGAATGACCTTCCACTTGGGGTGCTGAAGAGCACAGAATGTTCTTGGATGTGTTTGGTGTGTGTGATAGGATTTGACCAATGAACAGGCTCCAAGAAGATACCAACTGAGCATGACAAGACTATGTTACATAACTGAGAACCACCACTCTTAATTGAATATTCATTAGATAGCAAAACTATAAAAGCCAAATCCCAGTAGACGGCAGGGTTGTTGCTCACTTTTCTGGAGCCAACTTGCACTTTGCAGGCTGAGGCATGTATGCTTTTTTTTGTATCAAACTTACTTTCAACAAGCAGCTGCTCACTCTCTTGAGCCAACCTGCACTTAGTACTGAATTTTAAATATGTATTTCTTACATTTGTAGTAAACTTGGTGTGGGCCCCACTCAGTCTCTGGACTAGGCTGCACTCTCTCTGTGGAACCTGTATTTCTTATTTATTATATTAAAACTGATCTCACTGTCTACTGTGACTCTGCTCTTGAATTCTTTCCTGTGGCAGAGTCAAGAACCTGGTAAGACGATGGAGTGGGTTGAGGCTGACTGTCAGGCCTCCCAGACCTTACCTCTGTCATCAAGTCTAAAGCAATCAAATTCAGAATCGTTTTTTCTCTAAATGAGAAAAGTATGTGAATATTATTTTGAATTTTAATTTTTTCTCTTGTAAAAAATTTTTGCATGTTGTTTTATTTTCTTCTGAAAATACCAGATAACTTAGTAGGCATGTGTACAGATTTAACTTGAATCAAAGTTCTAATATGACCAATTGTAATAGTGAGGAATATCTAGATACTGATTTGAGTAATTTTAAATCCCCTGTTGCCATTTACAAATTCAAACTGACATCTAGTAGGTATAACCAGATGTGCTAAATTTGTCCAGTTGAATTCTAATTTCAGAACAGGCCTTAAAATCCGATTTTAATTTATAACAGTTTAACCAACTTTTCCTGTTACAGGGTAGAAAGCAGTTACCTCCAAGACAAGACTAAAATTTGTGTGTAATTCTCTAGAAAAGAAATGGCAATTTCATCTTTTTAGAAGCTCTAGTTCCTTATGTCAATTTAAAAACTGTCTACTTTGCATTTACAGTGTCTGTGGTTAAGAAACTGAAGTTATTTATACAGATCAATAGACCTCTGACTTTAAAGTCACAGAGACCTGTAGCGAAAACTTAAAAAGGGAGTAAACAAAATTAAGAGAAAGAATTACTAAAGAGTCATTAGTTCTTATCTTTGAGCTTTTCTTTCTAGAGTTTAAGATATCTTTGTTTTTTTATTGAATAAAAGATAGCAATGGAAAAAATAAGGAAAATGGAATGTTAGAGGAAACACTTTGGGATAAAAGAAGAGAAAAAAATACTTTTAAATAAATCCTACAGTTTTATTGCTTTCCTATTATGTTTCAGTCCATAAAATGTGTGTCATGTTTGAAAAAATAGTGTCAACCTTTGGAGCACTTAGTACACAATGTAAACTTGGCTTTACTTTGTCCTGGGACAGACAGCTTATTATGTGAAGCCAAATTTCAGATCCAAGTATAACTGGAAAATTGGAGCTTTGGTCTTGTAGCAAAGGCCTATCAAGAAGTCAGTTTAACTGCCTGCTGCAGTTGCTGTTTCTGTAACCGTGGCAACAAATCATAAACAATAGTAAATGTAACCATGTAGGATCTTAACCCATCAAACTACCTAGATGATGTGGAAAGTTGGTACTTCAATAAAAGAGACCATGGTGGAAGGATGATGTTGAAGAAAGCAGATCTTTTCCGAGAGATAGTAAACATTTATGCTTAGATTTCTCATTCAGGAAGATCTTAGGAGTTCTACCATCCACTGACTTCATCAACATAGAGTATTTAATGTTGACAAGAGTCTTCAACGGTAGAGTGCTTTCCAAACTGATGGCCCATTGCAAAGTAAATTTCATTTTTAAAAAATCGTTATCTTGAATGTGGGTCTGTAAATTTTTAGGAGAGAGACCAAGTAGATCAATCGACATTAGTGGAATTTCACAGAATAAAAATAAAGTAAAAACTTGAAAATCCATAATTGGGGCAGTTTTTACTATTTCGGTTGGTGTTTTAAAAATATAAATAGTAGCTGCACAAAGTCATTTTTCTAATGTGCCAAAAGATTTCTGTTAAAGAACATAATCACTAAACCTATGCCTTCCATCTCTCAGACATCTCCAGAGGAAATAATTTTAAGTGTTTCTTCCATGTTTACTTCCATATTTCTAAATATGATTGCATTTCTATTTAGTGATTAGCAGTTTGGAATTTATCTGTTGACTTCCTATTTTACCAGGTGAAGATGCAGTTCTCTCCTCAAGCTGCCTTCCCCCCACCCTCCTGATATAATTACGTAACAATTGGTTTATTAAACTAAATAATCAGTATTCACATCATCATGACTATATACTATTGTTGACTACGGAGGGAAGTATTGTACTATGATCACATTTTTTAAATTGCACAAACTTTTGTTTTTCTTAAATTAACAATTCCCTTTCTTACTTGTCTAATTTTCTCTTCCTGTCTCCTCTCTCTCACCTCTCTTCCTCTCTCTCTCACCACCAAATCCCAACAATAACCACCAACAAATCTTTCTCAATCTATTTACTAAATCTCTTATGTTCCTAGAGTTTGTTTTCCCTCTCTAAGCTAAAAACTGCCCTGGTGATTTGAGAAATCTACCTAATTCTCAGTCATCCTAAGGCTTCTCTTCACCATTTTCCTCATTTAGATTCACCCATTCCTGGATATTACTTTTTTTTTTTTCCTTAATCTTGGCTTACATTACTACTTCTTTTAATTACTCCCTAATAAGGAATGCATGGGGACAAGACGTCTGGGTCCTTACCTATCTGAAACGTGAGGGTACTTCAAAAAATTTATGGAAAGATTAACATCTTCTTTCAATTTTATTTTTTCACAAACTTTTTGAAGTACCCTCAAATGCCTTTATTCATTGCATATACTTAAATCAAAATACACTGTATGTCTAGTTATAGAACCATATTTTTAGAATTGTTAAAGCAGTTCTTTGAAGTTTGTGTCAATAACTTCCTTGCTTTTAAAAATAATCTTATTAAATATGTTTGCATCTGTAAATAACTTATTGCTTAGTTTTGTCATTTTTGAATTTTAAAAGCCAAGTCATATCAATTATTTTGCAGGTGCCTCTCTTCTCTCCTCTTTGTTTTTAGGGTTCATCCATGTTGGTACATATAACTTCAGTTTTTAAAAAAATTTTCACTGAGGTATAATAATTTCGCTGTATAAATATTTTACAATTTATCTATACTGGCACTGAAAGGTTGAGTTGAATGTAGGATTTTGCCATCACAAACACTGTTATGTCTACAGTGTTACAACAATATTGTCAATCTATCATTAGTGTGTGAAGCATATATAAATAAGTGTAATTGTGGGAACATGTGATAAGTACATGTTTAACTTTACTAGGTAATGTGATACTGTTTCCAAAGTGAGAGTAAAGCTTGTACCCCCACCTGTCATTCCTTTTGATCCCCGTCTTTGCTAACAGTTGGTTTTGTCTGACTTCTTAATTTTTCCCCATCAGTTTTGCATAAAATAATGTATTATTTTGGTTTTAATTTGTTCTTACCCAATTTCTAATGCAGTTAAGCATCTTCTATGTTTCTGGGCTCTTTGTATACCCTATTCTGTGAAAGATATCTTTATATCTTTTGCTATTTTTCTATTAATTTGTCTATTTATTTTGATGAGCTCTTTATTTTAAATATGAAATGATTGTCAATTAAATGTGTTGCACATTTTTTCTCCCAGATGTAATTCGTCTTTTTATTCTCTTCATGTTATTGATGAATAAAAATTTTAAAATATGACTTAATTAAATGTAGTTAATACATTAAAATTAATCATTTTGTTCTTTCATTGTTTGCACTTGTAACATTTTTTTCAAGAACTCCTTCTACTTTATTCAAAGGTTAAGATTAGAATAAGGTATTTTCCAGAGGGCTTAAATTTTTCTTTCACAACTATATTTGTAATCCATTGGAATTGATCTTTTTACTGATACGAGGCGGGATAAAATTTTATTTTCACATACACAGATAACCATTTTTTCCAGCACTATTTATTGTATATTTTATCCTTTTCCTCTACTTTGCAATGTCTATGCAAAATAAATGGATTTTCCATGTGTAAATAATGATTTGTTTCAGGTCTCTGTATTTGTGTTCTATTGGTCTAATTATTTCTTCTTGCACTAATACCATTATACCTTAATTATTAAAGCTTTATAAGAGATTTTGATTTCTGATAGAGCTAATCACCTTACATTCTTTTTGTTAAGAAAGATCTTGGTTATTTTTGAAACTTCATTCTTTCATATAAGTTCTAAAATCAGTTTGTTGAATTTGACCCTTGTACACTCTAAACTATTGGGATTTTGATTGGAGTTGCATTGAATACTTAGAACACTTTTAACATAATATTTTATGATACTAAATTTTCCTTTTCAGAAAAGACTTTCTTTGGTGTCCTTCAATGATACTTCATAGTTTTACAATAAAGGATTTAAGCATACTTTGCTAGATTTATTCCTAGGTGTTTTACTTTATAAAATTTCACTGATGAACATCTTGTTAAACTACATTTTCTAACTGTTCCTGGAGTAGCAAAATTAAGTTTATTTTAACTTTTTAAATTAAAGATAATAATAATACCTTTAGAAGAGTACATATATAACAAGTGAATACCGCAAATAATTTTCACAAATGGAATTTATCCACATGTCATCACCCAGGTAAAGAAATATAATATTAGAATCACCCCGTAAGTTCCCCACATGTTCCCTTTTATTACTAGAACTGCTTGCCTGCTTCCTATTCAAGGAAAACCACTATCCTGATCTCTAAGGGTATATCTTGGTTTTGTCTCTTTGTCTACTTCATATAAATGGAAATACACTATAGGTATTCTTATGTGTCTAGCTTCTTTTTCTCAACATCATGTTTGTGAGATACATCTCTATCATTGCATCATTGTTGAGCATTCATTGTCATTGCTGTGTTGTATTTTATTGTGTTGTCAGAAATGCCCTCTCCCATACAATGCCAAAGGATGGACACGGAGACAGGAGGTATCGTGAAACAAGACTTTAATGATGGTCTTGCAAGATCAGGTGTCTGATGGGCAGGCACACCTGAAATGATTACATTGAGTAATTTATTCCCTAGTGTGTAAGTCCCTCCCCCAGCTCCTCATTGGTTGAGTACTATGGGATGTACAATCTTCCTGAATGTTGCCTAAGTTTCATTATTTCCTTATAAGGTATTTATTGCTCACTTCCTGCTGACAGGAACGACTGGACTCAAGACAAGCTGGTGAAAAGGCCCCCAAAAAGTCCTGAGCAGGGAGAAGAATGAGGAAATGAAAAGAACAAAGGGCTGGTGACCAGCCACCACCTTGAGAAGTTATTTCTCAAAGGTGATGTGCTGTTTTAGTGACTTTCCTGGAATGTGCATTCTCTGGGGTTGTCATACCTATAAGCTGGTTAAGCAGCTTTGTTAGACTATTCTTTAAGATGAATCACTTAAGCTATTTTCTTACGTGTGTGAACATACCAGAATTTATTTGTCCATCCTACTCTTGATGGGTAATTTGGTAGTTTTCAGTTATTAGTGCTTTTATGAAGATTCTAACACTGCAGAATATATAGAGTGGAATTGCTTCCTTATAGAAAATATACATGTTACACATATAACAGCCAGTTCTCCAAAGAGATTATACCAAATTATCCTCCCACCAGCAGTGAATGATAGTAAAGGTTGTTCCACATGGTCACAAATACCTGAGATTTTCAGACCTTTTCATTTGAGCAATTCCAGTGATGAGAAGTGGTATCTCAGTGTTGCTTTAATTTGCATTTTCTGATAAATAATGATGACATTTTTTAAAGTTTGTCATCACTTACATATCCTTTTATGAAGCATCTGCTGAAATCTTTGACCCATTTTTCTATGTGGCAGTCTGTCTTTTTCTTACTCATTGAAGAGTTGATTTAGTATTTTAGATTCAAATCTTTGCTACATATATGTATTACAAATCTTTCCCTATGCTGTAGGCTTTCCTATTACTTTCTTATTGATGCCTTTTTTTTCCTGATGTCTTTCAATATAAAAGAAGTTCTTGAATTAATAAAATTTAATCTATATTTTCTTTTTCATATGCATTTGTTTGTGTTTTTAAAGAGATATTTACCCACTCCCATATCATAGAAATTTTCTACATTTTTTCTGTAGAAATTGCATTGTTTTATGTTTAACTCTTCAAATCAACTAGTATTCACTTTTTGTGAATGACTTGATGCAGAGATAGAAATATTTTTTTCTTCATATTAATAGTCAATCGATCAAGCAACATGTAATAAAAAGATTAAACTATTCTTTTTGTCATGGTATTGCAGGGTTGGTGTTGCATGTTTTTGTTTGTTAATTATTCTGTTCCATTGCCAAGTTTTCCCATCCTTGGTCCAATGCAGTGCTGTCGTCACATTTGGTATTGTTAAATGTTTCATGTTTGCTCTTGTTTGATACTGCCTTTGTTGCTTCTGGCCCTTCAAATTTCCACGTAAATTTTAGAAGCGTTTTATTCATTTCTGACACAGAAAAAGCTGAGATTTTCATTGTGATTGTGTTTAAATTATAGATTAATTTAGAAGAGAACTGTCATCAGTATAATACTGTCTTCCAACTCATGAACATAGTATATTGCTTTATATTAGCTTTTGAAAAATTCTGTTAATAATGTTTAGTAGATTTAAGTGAAGAAGGCTTATACATCTTGTGATATATTTCTTCCTAGGTATTTGATAATTTTATGCTATTTAAATGGCATTTTAATTTTAGTTTCCATTTTTATTTTTGATAAATATGTAAGAATAAAATTAATTATTGTGTTTTTCTTTCTGTTTAATTCAAAATGTTGAATTTGCTCAATTAACTCTAAAGTTATTTCTAATAGAGACTCTTAGGTTTTCTAAGTTCACAATAATGCTGTCATCAAATAATGACAATTTAACTTGTTTCTTTCCAAAGTTTATGATATTTTTTCTTCCCTTATTGTAACAGCTAGAATTTCCAATCTAATGATGAACAGAAATTGTAATAGTAGAAATCATTGTCTTATTTACATTTCCAAACTCAGAGGGAATGTTTTCAGTGATTACCATTGAGGAAAATGATTGCTACAGATTTATGGTAGATATTCCTTATCATATCAAGGAAATTCCATTCTAATTCAAATTTGCTCAAAATTTTTTGGTATGTTTGATTTTCATCACTGGTGTTTGAATTTGGTTAAATTGTTTTTTTTTTTTTTACCTCAATCAAGAATCTCTTGATTGTATTTATGTAGCATTTTACATTGATTTTCAAATGTGGGACAAACCTTCGATGTTTGTATTGTAGCCACTACACAGAGGAATGACGGACTTCCACATAAAATTTGGTAAAAATATTGAGACACACCCTTCAGGAATGGATTAAAAGAGTTATTGCTCACATGATGAGACTTTCTGGGGAAAGCAGAGTGGCTCCTAAGCAGGTCCAAAAATGGCTAGAGAGATCTAGGAAAGGAGATTGGCTTGGAATTTTTATGGTGATTCAGGGGTGGATCTGGGATAAGGGTTCCCATTCATGGTTTGAACACTGCCCAGCATTAAAAGAAACCTCTTGGTTTTCATAGTAGCTTGTCCTGATGTGGCATAGAAGAAAAAAAAAAAGGAGGGGAGAAGTGAAACTTAAAACTTGTCAACAGTTAAACTTCAAGAAATTAAGTCCATCTCTTTATTACAACCTGGACTATATCTCACTGGATCATGATATGTTTTCCTTTTTATAAACAAATGAATTTAATATGGTAAAATTTTGCTTACATTCCTGGTATCTATGAGGGTACTTCAAAAAGTTTATAGAAAGATTTGTATTATCTTTTAATTCTATTTTTCCATGAGCTTTTTGAAGTATCTTTATATGTTCATAAGAGATACTTATCTGCAATATTCCTTCCTTGTAAGATCATTCACAAGTTTTGGAATTAAGGTAAACTAGCCTTTTGGAAAAAATTAGGGATCTTTCTCTTTCTCTTCTCTAGAAGGGTTCTCTAGAAGATTTATCTGTTTTTGTTCTTAAAACTATGGAAGATTCCATAGGCAAAACCATAGAAGCCTGGGGATTTTACTGTGGGAAGGTACAATAATTGTTTGAACAACTTTAGTTGTAAGACTAATATTTATATATTTTTTTATTTCTCTTTCAGCCAACATTGGTAAATGTATTTTTCTGCCAATTTTATTCAAATTTAATTTAATCAAATAAAGTTATTCATAATATTTTTCTATTATGTTTAACTATATATAGATTCTGTATTCTTGACATTGGCAATGTTTTGTTCTCTAGTTATACCTTAAGCAGTACTGATTAGTTAGAGCTTTATTAATTTTGTTAATCTTTCTGGTACCAACTTTTGACTCTACTCATTTTCTCTTTTGAATATTTATTTTCTATTTTATTGATTTCTGCTAGAAGGAATACTTTCTAACTTTTTAACTCATTCTATGAAGCCAAGTATTACCCTAATACCAAAAACAAAGATGTTACAAGAAAACTACAGACCAATATTGGCGTGAACATGGATACAAAAGTCCTCCACAAAATATGAACAAATCCAATCCAAAAATGTATAAAAAAATACACATAACCAAGTGGGATATATCCCAGGTATGCAATACTGGTTCAACATTTTATTTTATTTTTTTTAATTTTAATTTTAATATTTTTTGGGACCGGCCACCCAGTGAGCGCACCAGCCATCCCTATATAGGATCCGAACCCGCGGCGGGAGCACTGCTGTGCTCCCAGTGCTGCCCTCTCCCGAGTGTGCCATGGGGTCAGCCCTGGTTCAACATTTTAAAGTCAATTAATGTAATCCATCATGTCAACAGACTAAAAGAAAAATTGCATGGCTATATCAACAGATTCAGAAAAAGCATTTGACAAAGTCCAACATCTGTTCATGATAAAACCTCTTAGTAAACTGGGAATAGAGGGAAACTTTCTCAAATTGATAAAGAATATCTGCAAAAAACCATAAAGCTAACATAATACCTAATGATGAGAATCTTGAAGCACTCCCACTAATATTAGGAACAAG